>NW_017307389.1:110985-175120 GCF_000935625.1 Nanorana parkeri
GGGGCTGTGATTTAAATAGGATAAGTTAAACATTTTAAGGGGCCACATGTCCATTTTTTACATTTACTTTTTGTACATTTTTAACTGGGGCACCTTGAAATTTTGCATTCTTTTAATGGGTGCCGTAACTGAAAAAGGTTAAGAAACGCTGCGCTAGACTATCATGTTTTTCTGTCATGTGCAATTGATTACACAAAATTACAGTAATGAACAATTGTGCAGAATCAATCACGGAGCAACAGGTCACAGCAATTTGCAACCAGACATGAGCACCTATTTGTGTCATGAAACGTCAGCTATGTATTGAGAAGCACTCAAATAAAACAAGAGTAATTCCAGTCAGATTGTCAGAGATATGAAACAATTTCCAAAGGCAGCTGATAACATTTAAAATGACTATAACATAATGCTCAAGTCTTTAATATAACAACCCTAAGGTTAAGGTCAGTGTTGTAAACACAAAGAGAAAAGGAGTTAGCACAAATTGCTGTGTCACCTTCTGCCAGAATTAAGGAAGAACGTCACAGGAAATGAAAGCTTTTCAATAGTGTTAGAATATAGACGATTAACCGATTAATCGAACTTAATAATCGGCTAACTAATCGATTTTGAAAATAATCATTAGCTGCAGCTCTAATAGGCCATCAACAAATGTTGAGTCAATTTCTAAAGCCAAGAGCCTCTGATTCCCAAAGTAGTCACTCTTCTAAACTGGACTGACCTGTTGTCTTTACTTGTTTGACCGGTGGAGGTGTGCTGAGCCTTCCATCACCATTGACAGGCATCATAAGCTAAGGAGCACAAGTGGTCACCAACAGCATCTCATTTCTGGAGTTCTCCCACGTCATACCTCCAGCCATGGAACCCCATAAGCAGGAAGCATTCCTCCATAGAAAAAAAACTATTTCCTGCCAATAACTTCTGTGTATTTTATGTTTCCAGACAAAGATGAACACAGTGCTCAGTGGAGTTCGTATATAAGCCGGAGACATATTACAGTCTATAGTGCTACATTAAAATGATGACTATTTTATCAGTTATCCTTTAACTGAACCTCAGCACACCACAGCAACTGTATGGCTTCCAGCAGGTTGCATAGAAAAGCTATGGCAGAAAGCAGGATGGGTGAATATAAGACATTGGAGTGGTACTGGGAGGGGGGCACATGTCACTATGAAATTGGCACTACACTGGTTGCAGGTTGCTGGACTTATCTGAGAAAGCAAAAACGCTGTTTTATTCAAGCAGGAATGCTGCTGTTCTTTGGGGTTAAGTAGGTCAAGCTACCATGTACCTCAATGTAACCAATTACCACAGTGGAAGGGTCTCTTGCTATATTGAGCAACATTAAAGGTAACCTGTCATGAGAATAAATCATGGGTTACCATCAATGACCTCTTTCTGAAAATGTTGGTGACTTGGCTCCCTGGCTGCAAATCTTTGGGGTCAAGGACCCAACACAAGTTTGTGTATAAGGAGTTGTTGATCTCAATGGCTGCATTCCTGTTCTTGGTCAGTGGCCAGAGCCTCAGCACAACGGCCAAGCAACTATCCTTCTTAGAATGAGGTCAGCAAAGCAGCCTACATCTGTCAGTCTTACTTCAGCCATTATAACAACCATGGTTAAAAATACAGAAACAAAAATCCGAGCAAAGTATTTAGTAGATAAATTTATGTACGAAAGGGGAAAGCCCTTTACATTGTCACCATCATGAATTTTTAAAAGCAGAAGCCTATGGTACGGACTTTGAATTTGTGTGCGGTCTGTTGTGCTTTTTCATGGTTTTTTTTAGGTATTATTTGACTGATTTGACTGGTTTGACTCCTCTTCACCTCCCACTTCAATGACTTCCACATTTCCTACCATCTTGCCAATGACTATTTCACCACCTTTTCCAGACAATCCGGTTTCAGTATCTGATGGCACCTTCTGATAACCAGTCCCTGAAAAAGGACTTAACCATCCAGGAGAGAAACTACCACCAAATGCTTGCTTCAGTCCTTCCCAGCTGCTGCTCTTTTTCCAGGATGGGGTCTGCTTCTTCAGTTTTTCGATGCCCTGATAGTTGAAAAACAAGAGTAATTCAATGTAAAGTGCAAACATGCGGTGAAAAGGAGTTTCCATATAACAAAAAAAAAACAGATTGTTTGACAGCACCAGTGCACACCTTGTATTGTCTTATTTACTGTACGTGTATTCTGACTTTAGGTTTAACAGAAGATACTCTCGTGTACAGATATAACAAAGCACTGATAACACCAGAGTATATCAAAGGGATACAAATATATGTAGAATGCACTCACTAGTTTCCCAGGGAAGATAGTCCCGACATGTTCCTGTAGAGGGTGTCATCATATCAGAAATCAGGACTACCGTTGTTATATATATATTAGCCGACGGAGCTCAAGTGGCTCTGTCGGCTAACGAAGGGGAGGAGTCAGGTGACGTTGATGTCACCTGAATCGAACACGAAAATTTTAATCAGTAACAGCGGGTGAAAGTCACCTACCTGGGTATGCAGTGTAACAGATGTGTGCTAATCTCACATTTCTTTTGCTTGGATTTCATTCTATTTCACTTTTTAGTTTCTAAAAATCTTACGGCCATTGCAAACGGATTATTAAAAGAAGGATGCTGTAGAATGATCCTTAACTCTCCTTTGTGGCCATAAATCTCACTTGGCTTTCTGCCAAACAATTTGGCCTTCATAACTGTTTATTGGTGTCCCCTATATTGTAAGGCCTAATTCACAAGAATGTGCACAGACGCACAACATGCACGTCCATGCAGAAACCTCCACCCAAGGACAGGAACTGCGTGTAGTCACTTGCAGCTGCCTGTGCATCTATGTGACAGGACACGGCTGCACGTCGACCCAAACTTGCAACATATCCATGCAGGTCTGGGTGCACCCGCTTAAGATAGTTTGTGTCCAAGGGCATCCAACCATACATGTATGGATGTGCAAGCTCAGGTCAGCGTATAGCAGCGTGCAGCCACATCCTGTCATTGAGTTGTACAGGTGGCTGCATGTGGCTATACGCAGCACCTGTTCCTACCGGGTGCAGGTTTCTGCACAGACATGCACACTGTACGGCTGTGCACATCTGCATGTACGTAGCCTAACCCGTATGCGCAATGCAGATTTTCCAGGCCTGCAATTATCATCATCCTGATGCATAGCTGAACACCATGCAATGCCTTAACACTTCCCTGAGAGGCTAAAACAAGAGACTGTCCGAGCTATGCTCAATAAACGTTATTGTCCCTAGCAGGAGACTGAACGCGTCATTACTGCTCCATTATTGAAATCTCAGCAGGTAGGCTGGAAAACAAAGTCATTTCATATTAAGAACCTATACATGAAACTGTTCTTTTTGTTATTACTTGATATAAACATACAGACCACGTGCACAAAAATGATTTCTTGAAAAACGTTTATTGCATTATTGTTTTCAGTATGGAAGCATATACTGTACAGAACTAAATGAGATGCAGCTTTCAGTTCACATTTTAAGTAAAACGGTAAACAGTTTCCAATCCGTGGTAATCTATTTGATAGTTTTGGGAAGTCCGATTACAAGATATTATCGCCCTTACCCGTCAGAAAATTAAGACCATAGTGATCTCCAAAAAATCTCAAAAACTTAAAATTTCACAATAACAAAAAAAATTTAATAAATACGACAGTCCCTTGCCAAAGTAGAATTAAAATACTCTGCAGCAGTGTATGAATGGAATGTGTTCTGAAGCTACATGTATATTTATATCTATACATTCCATGTGCTGTATATACAGATAGATATCCAGCCTATATCCTGCAAAGCAGATCTGCACAGCCTCTGCACTCCATTACTGAGCATGATTAAACCAGATATGTAGGAACTAAAGTTCCCATCATGCTTAGCTTCCACGAGAGCCATATTGGATAATGCCCACCATTCCCATGGTTTGTATGAGCTACTGGAACATATACTGAGGTAAAAACATAGAATAGTGCTGCCACAGGGCCCAATCAGCAGTTCTAGTCCATTCACTTTATACATTATACAATAAAAGCAATTATCTCTAACATTAGAGGAGCTGTTACAACATCAAATGACAACTTAACAGTGTAGAAAATAAATGATACTCATATAATTACTTTCCCTTTAAAGAGATACTACAGTCTTCTAAAAGTTGTTTTCAAATAAATTGTGAGTATAATCGGCCGAAAGTTCAGGTCAGTCATTTTACCATTCTAGTCACATGACTAAAAACATAGGCATACATGAGTGCCTGGGTATAGCTTTAGATGTTTTCTCGAGCACCCGGATGTCTTGTATCATCTTATTGGGCCATCACTACGATGAGTGCCTTAAGCCAACAGGGAGGTGGACATGCAAAATTCTCAGCACTGTTAAGAACTGTTTACTTAAACACTAACATTCGGGGCTCACAGGAAGTTCTAACAAGGCTGCCAGATCAGCTGCTGATGAGCTCTATGCATTCTCACACACTCGCATTCGCACAACATGCACGTCCATGCAGAAACCTCCACCCAAGGACAGGAACTGTGTGTAGTCACTTGCAGCTGCCTGTGCATCTATGTGACAGGACACAGCTGCACGTCGACCCAAACTTGCAACATATCCATGCAGGTCTGGGTGCACCCGCTTAAGATAGTTTGTGTCCAAGGGCATCCAACCATACATGTATGGATGTGCAAGCTCAGGTCAGCGTATAGCAGCGTGCAGCCACATCCCGTCATTGAGTTGTACAGGTGGCTGCATGTGGCTATACGCAGCACCTCACACACTGGACAAAACAGTATCCAATTTTGAGCCACAAACGCTTCTGTTCGCGAACAGGAAGTTCAGTAAAATTTTGCTTCCGTTCGCAAACTCTGCATCGGGCGACACAACCGCAGCCTTCTTCCCTGCCCTTCTTCCCTCTAAGCCTGATGAAGGGGACCCTGCGAGGCCCCGAAAGCGCTTGCCAATGAGATACAGCTATCGGCAATAAAATATTTTGCTTTTTCAACTCATGGTGTGCTGGTGACATTTTTCTACTGTTCATGTGTGGCGGTGCCATCCGCAGTCATTTCGAGCACCCATCTTCATCAAGTGGGAATCCCGGTAAAGAGTGCGGTATGGTTCCTGTTTCTTCCCTGCTCTGACACATGGTCGTGGCTTCCTCTAGTCGAGATGGCGGTCTGATCAGTTTGTGGCCAATTCAGTTCGCGACCAGAATCAGGATTAAGTTCGTGGATCGAGGTACCACTGTACTGTTATGAGCTCCCAAAACGCGTTGGGAATTTCTATACTGTCTCAACCCTGCATTAAATAGAGATGTATATGGACTATTTAACGGAGTGTGGCTCTTCAATGCACAATCCTGCAATTGGACACTACAAACCAAGGGGACAGTGAAAATCCTCTGGAATGTAGTAGCTGCCTGTCCGGTAATCAGACAGTCCCGAAAATAAGACAGTCTTATATTTTTTTGCCCCCCAAAAAACACACTAGGTCTTATTTTCAGGGGAAGTCTTTTTTTTAAAATATGCAACAAAATGGTCAGCATCGGTAATGCTGATTCCTTTCTTTAACTTTCACAGGTGGAGTGCATCTGGTATCACTCCGCCTGTCACAGTAACCGGTGCTATAGAGGAAGTAACGGCTAATGCGGCTCCACTCCCTCCGCTGCTGCCTTGCTTTCTACAGCGCCGGCTTCCTTTGCCATCAGGGACAGCGTTACCGCAGTGGGGACATCAGACAGTGGACAGCGGTACACATTACAGTACAGTACCATCACATTAAGCAGTGCCTTCAGGGGGACAGCAGTTAGTGAAGTATGGTACTGGAGTGCTCCCTGTCACTGCCCTGGCCGGAGGGAGTCCCCTGTCATCCCCTTAATAGAGTATGTCCCTGCAGGCTGATACCATCTCTCCTGCTCTTCAAGTTCCCCCTCACATGCTACCACCAAACTAGGTCTTATTTTCGGGGTAGGTCTTATATTACAGGAATCTTGAAAAATAGTGCTAGGTCTTATTTTCGGGGAAACAGGAACATCATGATTGGCCAGCCACACCAATTGGATAAACTTTGCAGGTCAAGTGCTTTCTTTCCACTTCCTTCCAGTACCATAGAAAGACCAGGAACACACCAAGCTTCCTCTCATTAACATAGAATGCTTCTAGATCTTTAGCCCTTTTTTAGGACAGACAAATCTAATAACTGATAATAAGATCTGCCAGCACAGTACAGATGGGGTTCATTATGCTAAACATAACTCAACAGCCCCCTTACATTCCAGGAGAAAATGTAAAAAAAGGTTTCTTTCTAAAAGAGCAAATAAAAGGGTACGCTGCAATTTTTAAATATCTCTTCAAGTGTATGCAATGTGAATGGGAACCTGTAACAAATATAACTTAAGTGTTATCCTAATGTGGCTACTAAAGTGGAAATACACTTTAATGTCTGTATCGTAGTCTGGCAGCCAGTGTACAATGTTTCAACTGCTGACAGCTGAACGTGAATGTAAAGAATCTTGTGAATGAGTATTAATGTTTTACAATCTTTGTTTCTATGTATAACGTTTAAAGAAATATGTACAAGAGAGCAGCCATATTTCCTGTAAGCTCTCCTTCCTGCTCAGTAGTACTGCAGTGATTGCTCTTTCAATGCAGTGCAATAGGACTGATATACACAGGTATTTGCTTGCTTGCATTTGGACTGCTGAGACCATCTCACATACAGTAACTTGTCTCTACTGGGTCACAACTAAAATAATTCCAGCCTGTATAAAAAAAGCTCTATACTAGTGGTAGCCAAATACCGGCCATCTGGAAGTCATGGCTATGGCTGTTAGCTTTATGGGACGTGTTAAATAACAGCTGGTTTGTCAAAGTTCGATCACCCCTGAACTACACTTACCTCTCTGGTGACCTGTGTGATAAATCTCCGGCATGTCGCTGTTCTCTGGCCCCTCCAGGTACCCCACCCTTCCTGGGTATGTTAATACCTGCTCCACCCTGTGCAATGTGGTCCCTTCTGCCAATTTATACTTCACTACAGAATGTAAAAGCCAGTGAGAGGAATCACAGTGCGCGGTGAAGTGTTGATTATCTGCAGGGGTCAGAAAACTGCAATTTGAATACTTTGTGAAATGGCAGTTTTAACACATGGGCCCATGAAAGGAGGACTATACAGCATCTTCTTTTACATCTTAGTGACAGAATTCATTTTAAAGTGAGATTACAGGTACACTGCTAGAACACAGTTGAAATATATAAATGTGAAGCGTTTTACCTGTCAAGGGATTTTGAACACTATCAAGCCAGTCTAGTGATATTTATGCCGCTCTGCCATACTGCATAACCAGGTAGCCAACATCCTATTTCTTGTTTCAGCTGTGCAGCTTCCGGTGTCACCTGCCTGCTCATTGAGCAATGACAAATGCACTGCTGACTCACTGAGAGGTGATGTAGGAAACAGCAAGACTTTAATAGCAGTTTCACTTGCCTGGATATATAGTGTGAAAGAGGTGTGAGTGGCTGAACAAAATCCTTTGGAAGGTAAACCGTTCACATCATAGACATGTGTGCTTAGCCATCTGCCTGAAGTTCAGCTTTAATGATGAAACTCCAAAAGTCCTACTCCCAAGCAACTCTATTATGCAAAATGTGCTTCTGTTTTATTGCCTGTGCAATATAGAGTAGTGTAGATCCTTTTAGATTTGTTTTAATCAGAAGATTCTTTGGATTGTTAGGTTTTTTTCCTGCTTAAAGTAACTCCCATGTGCATGCACAGTAATGACATCATCCTGGTCTGGCCAATCAGAAACCCAAAGACGCCAAACCTGTAAAAGGGCTGGGAGAAGATGGAAGCACTGGTAATGGAGTGCTGACAGGTATTGCCGGCAGGGCAAGTCTGCCATAATGTCCAAATATGCTCTGCATACTAGCACATTACAACAAACACCTCCTGGGGGCCCAAAATTTCAATTTAGTCTTGGTGGCTTACTAAAACTTTTCTTTCTCAGGTAGCATAAAATAGAAAGCAGAGTAGGAAAAAAGTAAGCCATAGGAAAGAATGGGCAGTAGCTTTAGTGCAGTTTTGATTGAAGGTGCACACAGGTCCTACATACTCGGGATATAGGTCTTACAAAATCGAAAATTCCACGTTCTAGTCATATGGTCCTGGGTGATATCTTGGGAATTACTGGTCACAAACCTGTGAAGTTGCATCTAGAAATGTTAAATGTGCCTAAGCAGTACCCCAAAAAATGTAAATGTTAATTCCTGCTGAAAAATAGCAGTGCACGTCCTGTGTCTAAAGCCTCATAGCTGTATATCTGCAGTGAGATCATCTTAGGTTATTCGGACCTCTAGTCTCTTGAGATTTGATGTTTCTAATGAGTCGTTCAGTGTTCTCCTAGTTCCTGAAGAGGAAGCTGTACCCAAGGACCTGCAGTGCTAGGATCTCCCTGATTCTGCATTTTCTTCAACTTTCCTACTGCTTCTTAATGATTACCCTACTGGTCATCAGGGGCAGTTCTGAAAAATGAATGCAAAGCCCCAATTCTCTACCAAGCTGGCCACTTACATCCAGTGACACTGTGCAGAAGAAGGCATGGCAAGTCAGGCAATACTGGTGACTAGTTCTTTGTCTTCTGCTAGCCTTTTTTTGGGGTACACTTTCCACAGTTCAGGTCCTCTTTAACATGATGATAAAATTGCAAATGGCAAATCAAGCAGCATGTTTTGTGCTATATTTAAAGCATACTGAATTTATACTTGCCCTGGCTGATGATGGCTATATCGGAGAAGCAGATGGGGACAGCGTGCTCATGGAGTGTTACAACATATCAAGAGATGAGACAAATATGATTAGGGCTCCACTGGGAAATGCTGTTAAAGTGACACTAAACTCAGGAGTTAAACCTTAAAAATGCATTCAAGTGCCTTAACTATTACCAACAATGTACCTTATTTGTGTGTCACTCAGCTGTAGATTCTCAAATCATCTCTGAATTGGTGCTGACACTCTTTCTTCTGGAGGGTGGCTACCTTTGTTCACCATGGTCCCTGTGTGTTGCAAAGTAGCCACCACTCCAAGCTCCCTCCCATGATGGACTACAATCTCAATACAAATAAGTAAACTAAGCATGAGAATGTAGTCCATCACAGGAGCGAGCTTGGAGTGGTGGCTACTTTACAACATACACAGGACCATGGGGTTGAAAGATTTAAAGTGGACCTTTACCCCCTTTGACTAAAAATCACATTGGCATACAGCTCTGCATGCCGATATGAAATCCTCTTACATTCATTAGCTAAACAAACATTTTTTATTTTACTACAATTTCTTTTTTCCACTTTGGCACAAATTATGTAATGTGTCCAAACATTGCATCCTGGGAAGGTTACATCAGCAGAGCATTGTTTGGAAATTTCATCTACGATCTCAAGGAAAGGCATTTTCCTTCCCTGAGATGATGCATGGTGCATGGTCACACGTCCTAGTCACATGTTCCAGAGTTCCAGGAAGTAAAGGGAGATCTACTAACCTGCCCTTAGTTAAAATGGCCACTGTCAAAAAAGTGCAGAAGAAAAGAAAAAGAAAAGGTATACAAAGAATACAAATCCTGCAATTATCTAGTAGTGTGTGTTTGTAGATTGTCAATACTAAACATTTCTAAACGCGCCTTTGTTGTTATTTGGAAGATATGGGTAAAGTTTCTCTTTAACTCCTGAGTTTAGTGTCACTTTAAAGTATACCGGTTCCAGTAGCAGGATATTGTGGCCCGCTGAACACAAAGCCACTAAAGGCACACAGAAGAATTATTGCTGAAGAAGTTTTACATCGGCATGTGTGTTCTGCAAATAGCATTGAGATGCTAAAGTTCTGCCACTATATTTGTGCCTTGTTTCTATTTGATAATTATGAAAAAGAAAAGCATTTACAATTACCACATTTGCCAACCATGCAAAAAACAAAATTTCAGAAAGGGATACCAACAATAAGATCAATAACATTTGCTTTAGGTAGACAACAAAGCAAAAAATACATTAATCAGAAAATACAATAGGACATCATAGGACCAGTTTAACAAACCTCACATTAAGACAGCATGATGGGAAAACCAAACGATGGTTTCCCGATATGAAACAAAGAAATATAGTTATCCTGTTAGACTAGAATTCAATGCCTGCAGTGCATTTGCTGTTTTTAATCACACAAAACACCAACAAAGGGTATCAATATTATGGTTGAGTCAATCATAGGGTAGTGTCAATATAAATGTAGTTTCTATTGCTGGTGTTAAAAGGTTCCTACCTTCTACCATGTATGCTGACATTGAGAAACAACATTTGAGATATGATAAAACCACACTCATGGGCACTACAATACAACTGCGGTAAAAATTATTTGTTTATACTGAACACAATTTAACAATTATATCAAAAAGATATGAATACAACTCTTGTTTTACCGTTGGAATGAGCACCACGGTGTAGTAATAGCATATGGAGTGCCAGAGGTTGCACATTTTTGCTTTAATATAGAGTATACTTTGTTATACAGTAAATACCTCATAGAATTGATTTAAAGCTACAAGTTACCCTTTGCACAGAATTTGCCAAACAACCCAAAACAGTCAATTTGTCAGAGCCTAGAACATTTAATACATGCTGCCTTAGAGGGTAAAAGTGTAAATGTTGGTGGTTTTCTGTCTGAAGCTAGACAACAATTTATCAAAGCTGAAGCAAAGAGAATGAGTTACAATCCCAAGCAGATTCTAAAGCCTGACTGACTGCTTTAGCACTATTTTGTCTATGGTCTATTATCTAGAAATCTGCCACAATGCTTTTTGTGCTGATGGCAGCAGTTTTACCCGAAATGTAGCAAAACATGTCAGAAATTGCACACATTTAACAATGCATAGGTAGAAGGCCATCCATAGATGCCGCCATTTCTAGATTTTAAATGTAATAAAAGGTAAGACGTGGCAGATGCTCAATTGATGAACATAGTCCGTAAAAAGTAAACAGAAATGACAATTCAAGTGCATTGACCACACATGTGCAAGTCAACTAAACCAATGAATTTAGTCTTGTATGGAAGAAATATAGCTGTAAAGCTTGCCAAAATTAAATGATATGTGGCTGATGTTTATAAAAATTACTAAAAGCACAGCTTTTTATGGGGTATGTCTCACAATGGAGACCTCCTGAAAAAGAGACACCTTTCAGAACATTCCTTTAATGTTTACTTTAATAAAGGTGTATATGCTTGTTGTTTTGTGTAATGGTCTTTAACAAGGCATGCCTTCATAAAGGTAATTACAAAAACCCATTCACTCCGATAGGTGTTTGCGCTGATTAGGTTCATCATGATAATTTTTATATGGATAAAATGGCCTTGAAGGGCTGGCCATAAGCTACCCATACATATTAGCGGATGGTTGGACATGAAGACTACAATCAGACTGTCACCAAAAAACACACTCATATTCTAGAATTGTGTTATGTCCATGTGCACCGCAGTCTACCCTGGACTTTGCTGGGGAGAACAGAGATTCAACTTTGAAGAGACATCTGCTAATGTTGCATTCATGGGTTGGTACTCCACAAATGTCTTATTCATCTGCTTGGACAATGACCACCTAGGGTGGGTTTAATGTTACAAAATCACAAAGGCCAATATTAAAGAAGGTCTGGCAACAAAAGACACTCAACATTTCCCCCCAGCAACCAATTGGATTTGTCAGAACAAATAGAAGAATCTGATTGCTAAAGAGCTACTAATCCCTTCCTTCCTAGTTCTGATAACAGGATAGCAGACATGACTATTTTTGTAAGAACTTATTTGCGTAGCCAGTAGGGATGCACCAATACCAGTTTTTCTGTATCGAGTACTGATATATATATTTTTTTCGGTACTCGCCGATACCGGTGCCCCAATTATCAGGAAGTCAGGCAGCGGATCATGACCAGAATCAGGACAACTTCCTGATTGCCTGGTAAGATAGTGTTCTATCGAAAGAACACACACTTGCCTAGGCTGCTGGTCGGCGAGTCATGAGGTGCCGTCCAGCTTCCTGATTGGTCAGGAAGCCAGGCTGCCTTAGCAACAAGCGAAGCCGGCTACCTAGCAAATCAGGAAGCCAGGTGGCACATCATGACCTACCTCCCGGCTTCCTGATTGGCTAGAAAGACGGCTTCACTTATTGCTAGGCAGCCTGGCTTCCTGACCATTAGAAAGCCAGGCGGCATGTCATGATCTGCCTCCCTGCTTTCCGATTGGCTACGTAGCCTGCTTCACTTGTTGCTAGGGAGCCTGGCTTCCTGACCAAACAAGTGAAGCTGGCTTCCTAGCCAATCAGGAAGCCGGGCGACACATCATGACCCGCCTCCCTGATTGGCTAGGAAGCCGGCTTCAATTTGTTCCTAGGCAGTCTGGCTTCCCGAAAAATCAGGAAGCCAGGAGGTGGGTAATTACATGCCATTCCTGATTGGTTAGGAAGCCAGGCTACCTAGCAACAAGTGAAGCCGGCTTCCTAGCCAATCAGGAAGCCGGGAGGCAGGTTATAGCATAGAGATCTCGATCTGACCGGAAGTTCCGGTATCGCAGCATTTGGGTGAGTATGAGTACTCGCCCAAATACTTGGTATCGGTGCATCCCTAGTAGCCAGTTCTAACAATCTGACTGAGCGGTACACTCCTCCTTTGTGCGGCAGTTTACGGTCATCTCACATGAAACGGTAAAATTGTTTTTTGAATTCTATTTTGCAAGCTATAAAGAGATGCTACGTTGAGCCTTCAAACCCTGTAATACTACTGCAAACTAAAACATCTGAGGTTCAAGCCAGAAGAGGTCTCTCTCTCTCTCCACTAGCAAATGATTTTTAGAGATTTCAAATCCTACCAAATTCAAGTTTTCATCAGACAGTTTGTGTCCGAAAGACTAGGTCAGACATTAGTGATTAATTGGCACAGCCAGCTATGGCAAATGATGGCAGTTGAGGTCAAAAAGCCAGTTGGTTAGCAGAGATGAAGCAGTGAAGAACCAAAGGGGAAGGCATCCATTTTGTTACTGTGAAGAAAGCAGAGATGGAAAGAAAAGAGTGATCAAACGGTTCCAGGAGTCAGGAGCAAACAACTGCTGTACACGTTGGAGGCTTCTTCTTAGCAGTAACTTTCAGCCAATACAAAAATAATAAATTGTATTTGTATGAAACATTCAGTGTTAAGCTGGTAAATGGTAGTACTGTGGTGTTTGTTTTTCTGTGTGGCAAAACTGGCACAGAAATCTTCAGACCACATATTGATAAGGGTCTGCTTTTCCCTGGTCTGGAGTGGCGAGGGGGTTAAGCCATGCTATAGAGAACGGATGGCCAAATACTGCTTTCAGATTCATCCATTTTGTTTTTTTAGACCATCTTCTCTCTTCCTTTTTCAACTGTTCTATTCCCTGGAAACAGAAAGATCACAAACTTTCAGTAATGTGGGTGGGCTATGTTATCATATGTGACAGGACAATACAATGGTATAAATGTGAATTCACAGTTGTCCTGCATGATCAGGTAAAAAATAAGGCACATTATGTGAAAGTTCTGTGGTATCGTGAAAGGAAATGGATGTATCCTACCCACTAGAAAATGTGTACTTTAACAAAAGACACTACACTATTATGCCGAATCTAGGCCACCAACAGCACAGGTCAGTTAATAAAACACATACAATGAGAATTATAGTCTTAGATTAGAAAATAGAAGTGTTACAGAAAGTAGTAACAAATCACACAGGTAAGATATACAATTACATTTTGCAGTAAGGGCAGAACTACCACCAGAGCAAATGCTGGCACAGTGAATGTGGTGTCCAAAGTATATCCATACTCAAAACTTTTCTCTTTTTTTGCCTTGAATTGAGTGGGGTCATGTTTTCTTGCAGTTGGAGGCTCTGTTGGAGAGATTGCTTCGCTTCCTGTCTGGTAAAAAGGTTGTCCCAAGGACAGGAAGTGAGGGGAAATATCTAACAGCAACACAGACAGAAGATTTTTGTTTAGATGAAGTAGGGGAATGCTAGAACTTCTGTCAGTTTTTTTTTATTGTTGTCTGGTCCCTGTTGCAGATTTTTCCTCCGTTCTTGCCGGTAAAATTTTGTCCCCAGAACAGGAAATGAAGGGAAATCTCTCCAACGGAGCCCTGAATAGCAGTGAAACATGACTGGAGTTATAACCTTTGCCCATTCTTTCCAAAGCTAAAAAACATTTTGGTTAAGATACACTTTAAGGGCCTATTTATTCCTGATGATAACCCTATCCTATACTATCATAAAAGATAATTACGATCATGGTGAGTCTAGTGGGGAAAATAGGATCACATATAGAACATTGTGAGATAGAAGTTTTGGATCCCATTTGCAATATGTCAAAATATTGGCACTTAAAGCTGTGGGCCAAAATTATATGACTTGCTCGCTTGTTATGTATTTGTTATCAGTTGCAGACGAGGTACCGTCCAAGCGTCTCTCCATGTTCCCCGGGCTTCCCACCCTTATTTGATAAGGGTGGTTTATAAGATAACCCCAGTGTAACTGGATTTCCCAACACTAACAGCAATAATTTCCAGCTGCACAACAGTATACAGTTGGATTATACCCTACTTTAGTCTCCACCAGGTTTTCCTTCAGCATACTCTCCCACTGTACATTTGCACTACCACGTATTCTTAGTATCACCCCTCTTTAATCGCCAACATGCAAGTGCAGCCCCTTCTCCAATAATAGCACCACACACTAGGCCTATACAGATTGCCTAGCTTCTATAATTCAATCTTTACACAGTTATGTTTATATAGACAGACAAAGTATCTGCATGCAAAAGGTGTAGTAGTAGACGTTACTGCCATCATTTGCAACATTATAAATGCAACACATTTACGTCTGCCAACATTATAAATGCAACACAGATAGGTCTGCCTATGATTCAGCTGTTCGCCAACAAGTTTAATCACAATGAAAACGTCTAAATTATCTTTAAGGCCTCGTTCACACCTGAACGTTTTGTAGCGTGTTCTACGCTCGCCGAACGCTCTACAAAACGCTCAAACATCTAAATCCCATTGTATTCAATGGGTCTGGTTCACACATTGGCGTATTTCAGCCCGTCCCCCTGAAAAGGTACATGTACTACTTTGGACCGTTTTTGTTGCGCGTTTCCATTGGGATACAGCCAAGTAGCCCTCAGAAACGCGGTAAAAAAACGCGCGACAGACGCGCATATGCAATACGCCTAGGTGTGAACCAGGCCTAAATTATCCAAAATATATGACTGATAATGATATTATATGACTTTGACACATTCATAATGTTTTCAGCAACCTGCTCATCTGTTATTCATCTATACTGATACACGAAGAAAATTCATAGCAATAAGTAATGTTCTTCCTTGTTCCTAACTTGGATTAAACACATTCAGTTAGTCTTAATGTTGTGTGGAGGTTTGGAAAGCAGTCAAGGTGAATTATCAATTAGGGATATGAGGATAGAAGATATTCAAAAGTGGGATAGTAAGAGAGGTGGGGATAGATTGATTACTTAGTTGCATAAAACAGACAGTTACCAAGTCTAACATTTATTAGGCAGTCAAGTAAGGAGGTCTAGTAAGCAGTCACGGTCAATTATAAATCATGGGAGAGTAGTGAATCCAAGTAGCCCGTATCTTATAGGATTTGTCATATTTATCCTGTCTGGCAGACACCCACCTCCTAGATGATTCCATAACAGCATCAACTTCCTTTTTCCATGCAAGCAATGTGGGACAACGGTCCTGTTTCCACAAGCATGGGATTAGACTTTAAGCAGCATTTGACAAATGTGGGAGCACACTGTTTTTATAGAATTCAATGGAGATTGGGGTGGCATTAAAACAGGAGTTGTAGTGGGTCATATATAATCAGAAATCTTCTCTAACCAAGGTAGAATAGCTTTTCAAAAGATCTGAATGTTCAGACACTTCATTAGAGATGGATGAATGAGCCAGCCTGTTCACAATCTCTACAGCAAGCGTTGAAATCTCAGGACACGATTGCTAATTTAGTTGGAGTTTTATACCATCTGGAAAGAAACTTACAACAAGATTTGTGAATCCTAATATGAATAAACATGAGACAATTTGATCAATCTGTCTTTTTGGGTAGGAATCCATTCTTTATTCAGTTCTTTTCCCCATTCCTTAAGCATGTAAGGGTTCTGTTGAGAGTGGGTTTAACAGAAATATACACATTAAGAAAAGGAGGTTTGGTACTCAGGATATATTTGTATATCTATGAGGTGAGAATATTTTTATATCTAGGGGCCTGAGTGTGGGTAGTTGTAGTTATAAATGTATATATTTATGTGCATTGGGAAAAGGAATATGTAGAATGCCATCTTCAGAAAATATGTAGGCAACCTTGGTTCTTTTGCACAGAGTGTAGCGTTTATTGGATCCCAGAAACAGTCCGAGTATATAGCGAAAATAATACAAATAAAAACCCTGTGACTGCCTTTCTATTTATCTCTAGACCTCCATCTTCTTGATGATGGTAATGAGGATGATGGCAAAGACCCTAGCAAAGATACAGACACACCATACACCAAGCATATACACCTAATCTATATATACACCCATGTGTCTCTACGCCTCTTCATGACCCACTTCATGATTATTCTCTGAATCCCCAAGACTCTGTTAATCTTTGACTTCATTCACAGTTGACTGTCATTTACTAACACTGAAAAGATTTCTGATTGGCTGCTCTGATGATTCCTTTGTTGTTCCTCTATCTAGTTAACTAAACAGGTTTCTTTTGGCAAAAATACTCTACAGCTGTTTATTGTGTACAGTCAACAACAGCTTTATGTGTTGAAGTGTGTTACCTGCAACACATAGGCATACACTAGGGCTGCAGAGATACCAAGTACAGTACTCGGTACAAGTACGAGTACATGTACCGATACTTTTGAGCTCCAAGACTAGACTAGAGAGAAATGCAAAAGTTAGGAGGCAGCTGTCATTTGTAAGGAGCACACGGAGCTCCTGGGATTTGTACATCTCTGTTTTAATGTACGATTTTGTTTTTATAAATAAAGGGATGCACAGATACCAGTTTTGCAAGTACGAGTACTGGTACTTGCCGAGTACTTACAAGTACTGATACAGTTTTGTTTATTGTCATGTGACAGTTTTTCTAAAACAATACAGACTAATGATTTAAGGACAGTGGTGGAGCGCCAGAGCCAGGCCCCAGCTGCAACCTCTGCAACCCTGGAAAGTTCTCATGAAAATGCCAAGTATCTGCACTGGTACTCGAAAAGTATCTGTGCATCCCTAATACACACCAAATATATCTTGCAGACATACTTCAATCATAACTTACAACAGTAGTGACCTCCGAAAGACGTTCATTAGTTGGTTGCGTCTCCACATGCCCAAAGGGAATTGTCCAATATGTTGAGGTAGAGTATTGAGGGGTAAGAACATATCATGCTGGGCAAACTTATAGAGATTGGTATTCCCAATTAGTCCCCAACACACACACGCACACACGTTCTCACCTTGTGCAAACCATGGTAAACCTCCTAAAGGGGAGATAAGGAACGTGGGGGGCAGGGCACCTCCATGGTTTAGCTTTTCACAAATTTTTAAGGTAGTAATCGAGGAGATGCCCCAGTGGGAAGGCCTCTGTGGTCAGGATGAAGCACTGACCAGATTCAGGCCTGCCATGAATTTTTCTAGCGCAACCCAGAGCTTATCTTTGGTAGTATAGTGCCAATTAAGTATTCAGACTAAGGCCTTGGATTTATAATATAGATGTAGATCTGATTTTGGCTTTCTGGAGAACTGTTTAACCTTTTCAAGGTTTTCTATCCTTGATCACAATGATTCTGCCTAACCAAGTAAAACGTTTTCTATTACGTTTGGAAATCTTTTTTAAGAGTGGATAACAGACCACAAAATTTATAGAACATAAAAGTTTAACATCTGGGGAAATGTGAGAACCTAAATAGGGTAGTGTGTGGTCTTTCCACATGATAAGGTAGGTAAGTCTGAGCTGCATCATTATGTCTGGTGGGATAGTTTGAGAGAATTTCCAATTTATTCAAATTAATTTTAAAATCAGATAACTGACCAAAACACATCAGTTCATCCATAAGATGAGGTAGTGATATCACAGGGTTTGCAATGTAAATGTCATCCAAGTATGCTGAAAGTTTGTGTCTCTTAGATCTAATTTGTATTCCATGTATATGAAGGCATTGTGTAAATAATGGAGGAGGCATTCTATGACCGAAGCAAATAACAGTGGTGACAAATGGCACCCTTGCCTTGTCCCACTGTGAAGGGGAAGCTTTGCCCAGTCACAGCCTCTGGTTTTTAGTTCTAACTACTAACAGCCTTATGCTACTAACAAAGTTCAAGAAGAGGTAACTGATTTTAAATGAGGATAAATCCCCATAAATGTTCTGGAAATATACTTGTACCCCCTATCAAGCAAACAATAAAACTCCTCTCCAGCAAAATAAAGAAGGGTAAATACGGATATATTTTCTTAGTTCACTCTGATGATTGATCAGATTCCTCCACCCATGCTGAACAGTGTGGATGGACGAATTGCCCATTGTTTCTACTGTATTCTGACAGCAGCTACTGGCCACTGTCAGAGTACTTGAGCCGTGCTTGCAGCCGTTTGGCCGCAAGTACCACTTGACCGAAAATTGTGCAACATGCTCCTTTGGCAGAAGTCGATTTAATTATCAACTTCTGCAGAGGGAATAGGTTCACCAACGCAGTGAATTTCAGCCAATTCCTGCTGAATTGGCTGACATTCACAGCTCAGCACAGTAGTAAAGTAGAGCAACATATCTACTAAATGCGTTCACACTAGAACAGGAATAAATAGCTCTTCTTTTTACAGCACTGTGACCCCTCTTCTTAGTGAGCCGTTAAGTTTGTGAAAAATCTGCATTTGCAAAGATAAAAGTTTTTTTATGGAAATGAAATAAAACAAAAAGGAACAAAATTGGAATACATTAAAATACAAAAAAATTTCAAAAAGAAGCGGCTACATGATGTTACCAACATTCTCAAGTTAACAGTTCTATAGCCCATCAGATAGGGGCAAAAAAGCCTTTAGTATTAGGCTACACTGCTCTGTCCATAGAAGTGATACTCAAATACATAATTTTATATGATGTTACCAAAAAGAAAAAAGGAGTATAAAAGGGAAATGAACAGTATGTGGAGAAAGTGGAAAATAACTTAGAATTTTTTTTCCCCCCACCTTTAATGTGACATATAGTTTGTACAATTATTATTATTTTTTTTTTTAAACTGAAATTGTTTAGTGGGAAAAAAAAATACAATTGTGTGGCTGCATAAGTGTACACACCCTCTTATACTTAGGGATGTGGTTGTGTTCAGAATTAACCAACCATATTCACACGGAGGGTAAACAGTAGTCAGTACACCCCTGCCATGAATTAAAGTGACTCTGATTAAGCTCATATATAAAGTTCAGCTAATCTGGTGGGATTTTCCTTTTACATTTGCTCAGTTGCCTCTTACAGCAAAAGTCACGGTCTATAAAGAGCTTACAAAGCATCAAAGGGATCTCATTGTTAGAAGGTATCAGTCAGGAGAATGGTACAAAACAATTTCCAAGACATTGGATATAACATGGAACTCAGTGAAGATGGTCATCAACAAGAGGAGAAAATATGGCACAACAGTGACATTACCAAGAACTGTCCGTGAAGGTTCTCATTCATCCAGGTCATGGTATATCTGTAAAAAATAAGTCAAGGCAACTGGACTTGCTGTATTTTTCTGTAACTTGCTGTAACGTCTTCAAGAAAAATACAGCAAGTCCAGTTGCCCTGACTTATTTTTTTACAGATATTACCAAGAACTGGATGTTCCTCCAAAGTTGATGAAAAAACACACAAAGAAAACTGGCAAAAAAACAGAATAAAACAGTCAAGGAGGCTGCCAAGAGTCCTACCTCAACATTAAAGGAGCTGCAGGAATTTCTGGCACGTGCTGGTTGTGTACTACATGTGACTAGAATCTCCCGTATTCTTCATATGTCTGGGCTGTGGGATAGGGTGGCAAGACGGAAGCCTTTTCTTACTTTAAAAAGAAACCATCCAAGCCCAGCTACATTTTGCAAAACCTACATCAAGTCTGACAAACGCATGTGGGAAAATGTGTTATGTTTTGATGAGACCAAGATTAAACTTGGCCATAATTCCAAAAAGTATGTTTGGCGCAAAAGCAACACTGTGCATCACCAAAAGAACACCAGACCCACAGTGAAGCATGGTGGTGGCATCATTATGCTTTGGGGCTGTTTTTCTTCACCTGGAAATGGGGCTTTAGTCATGGTGGAGGGACTCATGAACGGTTCCAAATATCGATCAATTTGGCCACAAACCTCCAGGCCTCTGCTAAAAAGCTAATGATGAAGAGGAATTTCACCTTTCAGCATGAGAACGACCCACAGCATACCTCCAAATTAACAAAAGAATGGCTTCACCAGTAGAAGATCAAAGTTTTGGAACCCGGACCCGTTTCCAATTGAAAATCTGAGGGGTGACCTGAAGAGGGCGGGGTGCAGATGTCCTCGAATTCTGACAGATTTGGAGCGCTTCAGCAAGCAAGAGTGGGCAAAGATTCCAAAGACAAGATGTGCTATGCTGACAGACTCCTACCCCAAAAGACTGAATGCGGTCATAAAATCAAAAGGTGCTTCAACAAAGTATTAGTTTAAGGGAGTGTATATTTATGCAACCACATTATTGGAAGTTTTTTTTCCCATTTTTAAAATGTCAGTTAGTTTTTAATTGAATCGCACACATTATAGGTCACATTAAAGGCAGAAATAAATCTGAAGTGATTTATCTTCTTTTTTTTTTTTACATTTCAGAACGCTGGCATTTTTACAGGGGCGTGTAGACTTTTGTATATCCACTGCAATTCGGTTTCCTTGAGTTCTTAAATGTTTTATGATAGGAAATATATCATGTAACAGAGTACCATGTAACATATACAAACCATACCCAATAACAATAGTAACTTTGAAAAATGATTACCGATGCTACAATGGGAAGATATTTAGCAAACTGGGGAAAAAAACAATCCATGTATTAACAGGCCTCAACCCCCAGATGGTGCAATACCTACTAAACAGTCTTCAGGGAAATAAATCGAAGGTTTCATTAAATATGGGCTAAAAGGAAGTACTCACCGTTTCATCAGTACATATGGAATGTACCTGTGTCCCAAACATCACAGCGGTGAATATGAGGAAGAGTAGACCCTCAAAACAAAGTAGAATAAGCAGGATGACTGTGGTCGGTGGTGAAAATGAGCTGCACTCTGTAGAAACAAACAAGAAGCCTGGGTAAGGAAGGAGGTATTGAATCAAAAAGTGCAGCTTTGAGATTTTAAAGCTGTTAAATAACTAATAAACATCAACCACGTAATATTAAAAAAAACAATGCAAGTGTTTTTCCCCATAGTTCTCTTTAGGCTCAGTATATAACGAGCTATTGCCCGCGATATACTGAGAGCGTCACAGCCAGGAAGGATCCTGACAATACTGTCGAGATCCACCCAGCTGTCTGAGTGACAGCTGGTTCTGCCTAGTGACAGCTGTCACTCAGAGCTGGAGGATCGGAGAGGGCAGAGGGGGATCCCTGTGGGGAAAGGTGACTGACAGGCACCAATCAATGCGGGGACACGATCGGGAAGTGAGCGGATCAGCTGCATGTTTCTGCTCACTTCCCGATCGATAGAGCCGACCTGTGACAGCTTCTTTGTCTGAGGTCGGCTCTAACTATGAGGATGAGTGGAAATCAATCACCTCATAGTTCTTCTTTAAATATGGAATAAACAATGATGGATGCCAATTACTTTGGTCAATTTCTGGAGAAAAAAAAAGAAGATATACAAACTTTTTTGTAGAAGGGTACCTACAAATTTGTCCAGGTGAGGCAGTGGGGCTTGGGGAAAAAAATTTAAGGTTCAAGTGTGTGTGTTTGTGCGTGACACTAACTTGACAGCACGTTTTTTTCTTCCACTTAGGCTGTAACACTAATAGGAATTGTTTCAGTAATAAATTACATCAACTACTTTAAACGCAACCTGTATATTCACACATCTGCATAAATTTAAAAACAGGACCATTCATGTTGTACAATTAAGGAGCTGGCTTAAAACAACTGTAATGCCTCATTATGCCTTTATCGAACCTGAAAGCTGACAACCTAACTGCATAAACAATTCAGGTTTGTCCTGCGTGGCCACATAAAAGCTGAGCAATGACAAACGCAGTGTGTGTCTTAAATAAATAGATAAAAACACTACGCAGCTCCAATATTGCTACATATAAACCCGTTAGACAGATAATGCCAGTCCTTTGTAACTCCTGTGTTTCTAAAAATGCCCAGAAACAGGCTGGTGGTTATCACAACTAGACAGTTTTAAACTTCCCTGCTAATAAAAAGCAACGGCTTCATATTTCCTTCTGAATGTTACCCATTTGGAAGTTATTCAGTAGCATGGGAAATGTGTTGCAACAAAACATCATCTACCCAGCTACACAGATATTGGGCAACTTTTCCTTTATCATTGGATGAAGTGCAAGTTCATTAGGGTACTGAGTGAGCAGACTCTTGATATTTGGCCATAATGGGAATGGCGAGTCTCAAAGATCAGACTCTTATAGCCCAGGTTTGGTCAAGTGAGCTGTTTTTAATGTGTTGAACTCCACCCAGAAAAAGATTTTGTCCAAGTAAAAAGGTAAACAATATATATTTTTTATACACCTGGCCAAAGAAAACTGAATATCTCCCATTCTCTCTCTAACTATCCAATTACAAGGGACGGGGATAGGATGGTGGGGGTCCTAGATAAGATTGTATTATTCAAAGCTGAAGAACTGAATGGCAGAAATCCCTGAAACTTAAGACTGGCTGACTAACTTATTTCAGCTTTATATTTAGCTGTCTGCCAGGAGTTCAGCTTTAATGTCCCCAGGGGTACTAGAAGATATACACGCTGGTCCCAGGAAGACATTCCCGAGACCCAGTTTCTTGCTATAAATATCTTAAAATACATCACAATACATTTAGAAAAAGCCCATCCCTAATATTCTCGCTCTCTTTAATGGGGCTTTCATCAGTAAATTCAATGTTCCTAGACATGAAATCACTAATAAAAACAAGAGTTTGTCCTAAAAAATTTAAATAACCACCAAACAAACAATTGTGGGCACCCCTGTACTACTGTAATAATACTGTCCATAGGTTAAAATAAAAAAAGTTCTGTCGTAGACCATTAGGGCTTGTTCACTCCAAATGCAGACCAGATCTGTATGGGTTTCTGCACACGCAGTGCAGTGTGTTTTGCCGCGTTTCTGATGCGTTCAGGTCCATTTTTGTAAAAAAAAAAAAAAGTTATTTCTTTATTTTAGTTTAAAATGGGCTTTCAGTGTGTTCCAGTGCGGTTGCATGCGTTTTTGATGCGTTTGCATGCGTTCCAGAGCAGGTAAAATAGGACTTGCTGCCGTTGTTTTACATGCTCTGGAACTGAACGCTGCGGTGTGAACTAGAGCCCAAAATACCATTGGAATACATTGGACGCAGTTTTGATCCGGTCTGTAACTGCTCTGCTCCTGGAACGTGCTTGGTGTGAACTAGCCCTTAGGCTGGTCAGTGAGTGTATGAAATCAATCAATCCTAACTATTAACAAAAACGTATCTTATTTGTGCACCACTCTTCTGTAGATCCTCCAATGATCTCTGAATTGGTGCTGGTACCGTCCTTCCTTCTGGAGGGTGGCTACTTTTGTTCCCAATGATCCCTGTGTTGTGTGAAGTAGCCACCCCTCCAAGCTCACTCCCGTGATGGACTACAATAAGGCTCCAGTCACACAGGAGTGGTTTTCCGTGCGTATTCGCACATACGAATATGCGTGAAAAGGCGCTTAACAGAAAAAACAATGCATTACAATGTGCATTGTTCAGACTATTGCGGCGTCCGCGGGGGGTACGAAACTGTGCTTCCAGCAAAATAGTCCAAGTGTGATTTCATGGCATTCCACACCTGTTAACGTTTACGCGGTTTCGTTCCACGTGGAAACCGCTACCGCTGTGTGTGAATGGAGCCTTAGTTTACTCATTTGTATTGACATTGTAGTTACGAGAGTGAGCTTGGAGCGGTGGCTACATTACAACGCACACAGGGACCATGGGGAACAAAAGTAGCCACCCTCCAGAAGGAAGGACAGTGTCAGCACCAATTCAGAGATGATTTGAGGATCTACAGCTGAGTGATACACAAATAAAGATACATTGTTGTTAATAGTTAAGGCACTTGAATACATTTTTAAGATTTAATTCCTGAGTTTAGTGTCACTTTATCCAGCAAACAAAAAATAGCCGGGGGATCTGGAGGAGGTTCCAAGATGATAGATGTTACCAGCACGCCTCTCAAAGCAATAACAACGCACACAAGTTTATAGATTAAAAAGGAGCTATTTAAATTCACCTTAGCATGATGGGGACTATATAGAAAGACCAATAAATCATTGACAGGTAAACTATTGGCAAGTAACATAAAAATCTCTCGGATATGGGTCATTTCTGCATAGTTGTATACATCTTACTCACTTGTCCAGTCTTCTTCAAAGCAATACAGGAAATGAAACCCTACCATAATTAGGGCGTGCATGGAGATCAGCGATATATACATCTGAATAAAACAAACACGGTGTCAGCTGACAGGCAGAACCACACACACACAGTAAAAACTGAAGAGAGAATTATTTGCATCTAATTAACATGGGCCCTTTATGCAGCCAATTGTTTCCTCCGGGACTCCCAGTGAGGTTTGACAATGTCTTAATAACAAGTTATTAATGAATCCCTAAGAACACGGTGAAAAGTTATGTACTTGAATGAATATGTCTGGTAATAGCAGAAGGATTTGCTGAAATGTATCTTTAGTCAAACAACAGTCTACAGTATGTGCTAGCAGAAGGGCAGAAGATCACCCTTTATAGACTGTAAGGTCTCGTTCACACCTAGGCGTACTGCATATGCGCGTCTGTCGCGCGTTTTTTTAGGCTACTTGGCTGTATCTCAATGGAAACGCGCAACAAAACGGCCCAAAGTAGTACATGTACCTTTTCAGGCGTGGGCCGTTTTGTAGCGCGTTAGGGACGGGCGGAAATACGCCAAGGTGGGAACGAGACCATTGAATACAATGGGATTTATATTTTTGGGCGTTTTGTAGAGCGTTCGTCGAGCGTAGAACGCGCTACAAAACGTTCAGGTGTGAACGAGGGCTAATTACCTATGCCTGGGGGGAAAAAAAGCCATACAATCTTTAACATCTAACAAATGTCACCGAGCAGGAAAATCATACAAGCTTTACCGGACAGCATACAGATGTGCCCCACTTACTATTATTTGCTGTTGTTTACAGTGGTATATTTATAAAGCAGTACATGTGATATTTACCAGACATTTAGGCCTTGTTCACACCAAATGCAGAGCAGATCCGCTCAGGTTTCTGCACATGCAGTGCAGTGGGTTTTGGCGCGTTTCAGGCGTTTTGTTGGTAAAAAAAATATTTATTTATTTTAACATGGGCTTTCAGTGCCTTCCAGGCATTTGCATGCGTTTGATGCGTTTGCATGCGTTCCAGAGCAGGTAAAATAGGGATTGCTGCAGTTTTTTCACCTGCTCTGGAACTGCACGCTCCGATGTGAACTGGAGCGAAAAATACCATTGGAATACATTGGACGCAGTTTTGATCCGGTCTGCAACTGCTCTACACTTGCTCCGCGCTTGGTGTGAACGAGGCCTTATTGCAGGTGAATCAATCACTGTCATTTAAAACATGCACCAGGAAGATAAGCCTGCCGTGAATGTTTGGTAAATATCAATTCACTGCTTTATAAATATACCTGTTTGTGTTGTTTATTGCTAAGCCACCCATACCAGTCAGTTGAACAACAAAAAGAACTAAGCCACCATAATGCACAATAAACTAGAGATGAAAATGTATACATCAAAAAAAGTTTTAAAAGGTAAACCGTAAAAGTGAAGGGCAGAAAAAGAAGATGGTTTTATATAGCTTCCGCTTCTTATTTTTTCAAAGGCTGATGGAATGTTATGGACAGTCAACACAAATATTTCTGCAGTCCTGAATGCTGCTTATACCGGCTCTACTACTTCTACGGCCAATATCGGCAGAACACAGCGAGCTGAAATACTGTACCAAATAGCTGGATAATTGAGGCCAGGTTCACACCTGGGTGATCTGTGACCGCGCGGCAATCATGCACGATACCGCGCATATTGCCCCCTGGTCACGAAGTCGGCCACCACCGACAATCTCGCTGGCGGTGCCATTATTTTCTAATGCCACCCCAGTCGGATCCCGTCCATGCAAACGAACACGATCGTGGCTAAAAACACGTACCTTTTTTCTGCGATTGCCGCGCAGATGTACTCCATTGAAATAAATGGGGCCGCGGCAATCGCTGTGTAATTGTGCATGACCATGCGGTCCCGGGACGCGCGTCCCAGATCGCCCAGGTCTGCACCGGCCCTTATAGGAATCATACACATGGCCGTTTCTTAGATGCGTATTATTTTCTGGAAGTTGGTACGAGCACTTTTCATAGTCATGTTTACATGAACATACATGTATATATGTTACACATAGACATGTATACACACGATTTCATATGAGCTACATGCAACACTGACACTCTGATGTCCAATACTCACAGTAAACAAGACAAAAAATTTCTGGTTGGTTTCTCCCACGCAGTTGTTGACCCAAGGGCAATGGTGATCCATTTTTCGAATGCATCGCTTGCATACACTAAAAAAAGAAAATATAATAATAATAAGTTTTTTTTCCAAAAGCTATACCATAACACGATAGACTGACAAGTAAATAACTTTAGTAGAGTCGGACATCTAAAGCTCATTGGAAACTCTAAGCTTGAAATTAAAAATAGCAGAAGTGATAATAAACAGTGCATTGTACCAGCATAGAATAATGGCTCTATAGAGTTAAGAGTTCATGAATTACTACATCCTTTTTATCGCCTGCAAAAATATACAACATCTACCCTCCTGGCAAATGTATATATGGATGGATATGAAAAAATGAATTGTTCGTGTCAACATATGTATAGCTTAGCAGTAGATTAGCTTTGAAAGTGTAATCAGTAGAGATGCACTGATACAGATTTTAGTATCAGTGCAGATAGAGTATTTGGGCGAGTATGAGTACTCGCCCAAATGCTCCGATACCTTTCCTGATATCGGAACTTCCAGTCAGAGAGATTTCATCTGATTGGCAGTGCCGCGAGGGAACATGGAGCCGGCTAATCACGATGTCGGGCAATAACTCGTCGTAATGACACTCCACCTGGCTTCCTGATTGCCTGGGAAAAGCGGCTCAATGCTAGCGGAAGTCCGGTATCTGTACTTGGTATTGCCGAGTACCGATATAATTATCTGTACACGTACTCAATACCGGTATCGGTGCATCCCTACTAACCAGGCCTGCCAATCTGCAAGTAGAATCTAACGCTCGCAGCCTTAAGGCCTGTGTTAATAAGCTGGGCTTGCATTAGTACTTCTTTCCACATACAGGTCAATAGGATTGCAAAAGTAGCCTGACACAGGTTGAGGCAGGTTAGGAGGAGGTCAAATGCAGGCCAGAAGGAAAGCAACAGCAAGTAAAATGAGCTTGGTTTGAATCAGAACTACTTATTCCACACACAGGTCAATAGGATTGCAAAAGCAGCTTGACGATGGTTGATGCAGCTTAAGAGGAGGTAAAATGCAGGCTGAACAGCAGCAAGTAAAATGCATCTTTGCCCAATCTGCCCATCAACACATGCCCTAACACTGGTTGCGCCCTCCGTGTTCCTTTGTTTACCTAACACTGGTGGACCTCCCATGTTATTAGGGCCTGTGTCGAAGGACTTTTATTTGCTTCAGAGCTTGATTGTCTCCACATACATGTCATTAGGGATGCAAAAGATTCCTGAAAAAAGTCAAAATGAACACAAAAGAAGCTGAAAGCAGGTTGATGCACCTTAGAAGGGGGTCAAATGCAGCCACAATGTTATCTGTAGGCAAATAAACTGTACATGATCTCAGTAGCATCTGCAACTGATCTCAAAATGTTCATGGAAGAAAGTTCTTTTTTCGCAAACCCATCTACACAAGCCCTTATACTAAAGCACGGGTCTTCTACTACAATAACATGGAAAATGTCTTATTACACATATTTAATCTGTTTTCCGTTATGATTTGTTCTTATAACATTACAAAAAAAACAAAACCGCATTTTTTTTAAAGAACACAGTTATTTCATTTGTAGTAATATTCGCCATTCACCATTATCTACAAAATGAAGTGGAAAAGAGCCGGCACTTGTAGGAATCCTCTTAATGGCATTTATTTCTTGAAAAGGCATAAAAGTAGCTGCTTTTATGCCTTTTCAATGAAGGAACGCCATTAAGAGGACTCCGACGAGTGCCAGCTCTTTTCCACTTCATTTTGCTGATTGGGTCTAGCAGAGATTTATGCTGAGCACCGTGGTCCCCATGGAGTATTGGGTCTGAGAAGGTAGAGTGTCTTTATTTTTGTATTGCACCTTTATCTACAGTTGTTTTATATCTGTCACTGGGCAAACTGGTAAAAAAAAATAAAAACATGTTTTAAGACATAATTTTGTGTCATAAGTCATGACTACTTTTTATTGCTGAATCAACACACCCATAGCTACAAGTCAACACACAGGTACACAGGAGGTATATAGATGTAAGCGTTGCAATCGTTAAATGTCTGCCAGTAAACCAAATTTTCATAACTGATGTAAAAAAAAAAAAAAATCCCCCCTAACAGCCTAACTTATTATAAACTGTAACTGTGGCAAGGCTATGGACATTCAACTACTCAAAGCAGAACTTTTTCTTACCCCTTGCAATGAGATGAGTGCTCATTTTGTCTAGGTTCAGAAATAAAAAAAAAAGTTATACTCACCTGATCCTTTACGCCGGCTTGCTCCTCCTTAATTCCCCTCCGATGCAGTCCATGAGTCATCACATTCTATACACAGTGTACAGGATGTGAGAACGCTGGAGGGACATACCATCACTGTAGAGAGGAAGACAGGCAGGAGTGGGCGCTGTCACAGCCAGCCGACTCAGAAGATCAGGTGAATACTGTATAATTTAAATTAACTCATTTTACCTGGAGATCTGCTTGTATAATGTTTGCAAGCAGTAAATGGAGTTTAAAACAACCCCTCAAAAACCTCTGTAGCTGCAGACACCAAAGAGAATTCTTCCTCGCCATGTACAGCACTAATAAAATTCAAGTCAGCTTTATTAGCAGCTCAGCTCACTCTGCCCTCCTCTCCCAGAGGTCCTCCTCTGCGCTTTCATTAAGCCTGCGACACACTGCACACAAAGCAGCGCGGAGCGGTGGTGCAAGGACTTTTGCGCGCAGTGTGTCATTTCATTTTCGTAGCTGAGCATGCCGAGATAAAAAATTTAATCTTCAGCCAATCAGCTTGCGCATATAAACCCTTGTGTCAGGATGCGAAGTCCATTCGGTTGTCAGAATATAGTGGACCCCATCGCACTCCTGACAGCATCAAACCCACATGGAAGGTTGGGGGGTGCTGAAAGTGACTGCGGATGCCTCCGCTCATCAAACGTAACAAGCAAAAAGTCACTTGCACTCCGTTGCAAATTATAGTCAATTTTTTATTGACCATAGTGATGTCACATTACTAAAGTCCATTCGGTTGTTACGCGTGAGCTGATTGGCTGAAGATGCAGGTCTTTCATCTGGCTGCGCTTAGCTCACACCCTGCATGCGAACGTCCGTGACTCACAGCTTTGCATGCAGTGTGTCACAGGCTTCAGAGGTTCAAAGACTGGAAGGCTGTCAAGTCACTGCTGGGGAAGGAAGGAGGCTGGGGTTATGCAGCTGGCTTAGACCAGGATTTTAATTCTTCGATCGAATTTGAAGATGAAGCACTGCGCTAATAGTAAAGGAGTCCCTGCAGCTACGAGGGTCCTTCAGGACTTGTTTGAAAGCTCATTTACTGCTTGTAAAGAATATGTAACTATTTGAATGCCAATAGCCTGGTCAGGGCTACATTTTAAGTTCAAGTTTTGGAACAGAACAAAGTAAAAGCAGAACTAAACTTCAAGAAATAGCTAGCAGGTGCAGTTTTTGGTAGAAGAGACTTTGTATGTTTCTTCTGCCAAAAAAGGAGTAATGCATTTATGATGGAAAGCATTATGAGGAGTATTTATCAAAACTGGAGCAGACAAAATCTCAAGCACAGGTGCATAACAATAAATCAGCTTCTCTCTTTCATTTTCAAATCTTAACTGAACAAACTGAAGAGAGAAGCTGATTGGAGCTGTTGCCCAGGCAACCAGATTTTCGCTGCTCCAGTTTTGATCAATTCCCCATATTGTGCAGGAGAAGAGTGTGGAGGATATAATGGCAGGTAGGTAGTCATGGGCAAAAGGCAAACTCAACTGCAGCAGAAGAGAGAATGGGAGGGGAGTTTAACTGCCTGGAGAGAAGGTGAACTGGCCGGACATCAAGTGAGCTCACAGGAGAGCACGGCGTGCATGTGCAGAATGATGCCGGTATCACAATGGGGATGGAGCACATTGCTCTACCTTCATTGTGATCTCCACAAGATGGTACACCTAATACAAGCACCTATAACAAGCAGCGGTCTCCAGGATGAAGATTGCAGTCCCCCTGACTTTGTGTTTTTCTGTAACTGAGCTTTTACATATATTTATATATATTTTTTAAAAACCCGCTGGGAAAATTATTAACCCTTGCTCTGCAAGGGTTAACTGCTAGTTTTGGTTTAAGGAGGAAAATGAAAAAGAAAAAAAGTTCCACTCACCTCATCCTCCGAGCCGACTTGCTCTTAGACCCGGTCCCTGTAGCCTCTCTCCCCCTCTGCTGCAGGAGTCTAAGGCTCCATAAATAATAACATCCAATACACTGTGTATAGGACATGAGAATGCAAGGGACATACCATTGCTGCAGCATAGAACACAGGATAGAGGGAGCGCCGTCACATCCGGCTGGCTCCAAGAATCGGGTGAGTACATCTTTGACATTTTCCTCCCTAGACCAAACCAACCACTTAACCCGTGCATTGTATGGGTAGACCCACTGCAAGGTTAATAATAATTTTCCCCAGAGTTCTGCTTTAAGGAACAAGGCTAGGATGATGGCTGCTCTGTGGACCTGAAACCAGAAGCATAGCTGTGAAACACACAGCGGATTGTTCAAAAATTCCACAGGAGAAACCTACTGTCATTTTGCTGCCTCTAACATGGCAGCTTACAAATCGGCTGTGTTTCAACATTTGACTAACGTTAGCTAGTGACACATGTGAGGGTTACATACATAGTTGTAAATAAGATCTTCTGCACCTTTACATCATGTAATGTTTATATTGCATATTTGGTGTCCTTTAACACTACCAATTGCAAGAAATGTGGTCCGACTGAGAGGCAAGTAATAAAATTAAACTGAATAAGCCACAGCAACAACATTTAGTTATGCAATATGATCAAATCCGTTGTTTGATTGCCAAAAGTTCCTGTAAATCATTGTTATGTTACTTCCTGCAGACACTTCATTCTGTAACCTTCATGAGATCAGTTGCCCCGTGCATAGCAGCTTACTAGCATAAGTTACACTTCCTCAAATCCTTGGGATTGATAACAGAACATTTTAAATCACTTAACTACACAAGGCAGGTTAGACTGATACATACTCATCAGTGAATAATTTTCCAGGCATTTATGTATATTGGCTAAACCCTAATCCCTAAATCCTTTACTACTGCTATTGAAATGCATGGTGACTCACCCTCAATCAAGGCCATAAGTAACTAATCTACATCTAATAAGAAAAATATACTGAGTGGGAACTGAATAGAAAGAAGACTTTGCTCTTTGAAGAGAGTTTTCTATTAAATGAAAGGTTCTGCTGTCAAAAGAAAAGAAAAGCACAAAATCCCACGATTCCAGAGAAGTCAATGTGACATCATCGGCATCTAGGCTAGGAAGCTCAAAGCCAAGGTCTTTTTTACCGGTAATGTGTGTGTTTTTACATACAAAGCGGGGGTGCTACTAAATTGTGGGACCTTGCATTTTATGCACGTTCTACTTCAAGGACTATCTGCCAGCTATTTAATCTTTATGTAAAAACAGGGATGTACCATTTCCGGTACTTCGGTATCGAGTACGAGTACTGATATTTTTTTTTCAGTACTCGCCGATACCGGTCTTGTGTGCCCCCTTATCAGGAAGTCGGGTGGCAGATCATGACCCATTGCCCGGCTTCCTGATTGCCTGTGGAGCCAGTGTTCTAGCGAAAGAACACTTGCTGAGGCTGCCTGGCTTCCTGATCAATCAGGAAAAGCTGGGCGGCGAGTCATGAGGTGTGGTCCGACTTCTTGTCTGGAAGCCAGGCAGCCTAGCAACAAGTGAAGCTGGCTTCCTAGCCAATCAGGAAGCCGGGGGACACGTCATAACCCGCCTCCTTGGCTAGGAAGCTGGCTCCACTTGTTGCTGTGCAGTGTGGCTTCCAGACCAATCAGGAAACCGGGGCGCGTGTCATGACGTGCTGCCCGGCTTCCTGATTGGTTAGGAAGCCAGGCTGCCTAGCAACAAGTGACCTCCCGGCTTCATGATAGGAAAGAAAGCCGGCTCCATGCTCCCTCGGCACTGCCCGTCAGAGGGAGATCTCCGTCTGACTGGAAGTTCCAGTATTGGATGCAAGTATTGTAGCATTTGGCCGAGTACCAGTATTTACCCAAAAATTCAGTATCGGTGCATCCCAACTAATTATATTTAGAAAAAATAGGCTGTTACCTTTTAAAGTTGAAGTTTAACCTTTTCTAAACGCTTATATAATAAGCCTCTTGTTCTATTATTATTATTACAGGTATTTATATAGCGCCGACAATTTACACAGCGCTCTACATAGTTGCACATTCACATCAGTCCCTGCCCTCAAGGAGCTTACAAACCAAGTTCCCTATCTCACATGCATACATAGAGGTCCAATTTAGACAGGAGCCAAATAACCTTCCAACATATCTTTGGAGTGTGGGAGGAAACCGGAGTACCCAGACGAAACCCACGCAGTCATTATTTACTTATCTATAGCAGCCACCTTAGGATTTGAATGACAGTAATCCAGGACAGAGTTGACATGGCTGACTATATCTCAGCTATATGATGTAGCCACGGGTCCTGGAACTACACGTTACAATGTTTACTGCGCTCCACCAAAGTTCACAGCTGGGAAGGGTTGTTAAGTGAATGACAGTTACTGTCACAAGGCAAAAACATACTGTACTGTATTATGGAGACATCTGGCTATTTCGTCACATGACAAGGCATGACTGGTAGCCCAAAGTAAAACTCTCATATTATGCAGTGCACAAAAAGGTGAAAAGGCGACACCAATAAAGTTTTTTAGGCAGTAGCATGATGGAGAGTTGCAGAGCACCAGACAATTCTTCCTCTAACTACCTGCTATGTCTAAGGGACACACATTCATGTAAAATTAAAAAGCTAGTGATTGCAATCTAGGAGTGAATGGGCCTATTACAAGAATTTAGCAACTTGCACAAATAAGATATATTTTTGTTAATAATTAGGGTACTTGAAAGCATTTTTAAGATTTAACTCCTGAGTTTAGTGTCACTTTAATTGTTTAACAGATGCAATTTCCTGATCACCTTTAAGGCGTGTCCCAGTCAGAAATACAAACACTAAATAGATTTTGTCCAGCAAAACCATCTACTCTAATAGTGGTTTTCTTTAAATCTTCTTAAGAATTAGAGTGAAAGCTTTGATCTCCTAATCCCTTATAATCTAGGATGTATTGCATTATGATTTCCTCCCTTTAGTATTAATGATAGTAAGTTAAGACGGTACCTGCAGTGGTGAGCCCTGTCCGGCTTGATGCTACAACATTTCGGACACTTGTAAACCACCTGCCCTGGCTTCAGCTGCAAACTCTCAATGAATTCCTTGGTGGCATTTCCTTTGGGAACGGACCCCTAAAAACAAATGCATTCATTACATACTTTATAAGCATACATATGAGGTAGAAAAATGAGTCAAGAACTTGGTGAAGACAGTCAGACCATTCTAAAATTCAGCAGATACTTTAAAAAAGGAGAATTATGAGGCGAGTGAAAATCACTCAGCCTCATAGTTCTAGCCGACCTGTGACAATGAAACTGTCACAGAACAGCTTAATAGATCGGGAAGTGAGCAAGCACATAGCGTCACTCGCTTACTTCCCGATCCATCACCGCAGAGAGCCGTGACCGTCACTCACGACTCCCTGCAGGGATTCCCCCCCTCCCCTGTCCGATCCTCCAGCGCTGACTGGCGGAACGGACTGGGGAGGGGGCGGGTACAGCTGGCTCTGCCTCTAGATAGGCAGAGCCCGCTGTCAATCACACAGCTGAGTGGATACAGACAGTAAGGTCGAGATCCGTCCCGGCTGCGGCATCTCAGTATACTGAGCTTAGGGTGACGGGAGGACGCTAGTTTGTGTCCTCCCGTTACCCTTAGGAGAACTATGGGGAAAAGTCCTAACAGAGTAACGCAGCATATGTCTCTTTGATAAAAATAGGTGCAATTCAATAAAATACGATTAAAGAAAAAACAACAAAAAAAAACTAAAATTGAGCCGCAACCAATTATTAAATTTAAAAAAACGAAAGAATTCCTCAATTTTCTTTCATTGTGGTTGTCCAGTTTGAATAAATCCAGTATTTTTAGCCCTGTGATTATTTACAGAGCAGACTAATTTATGTTAAAAAAAAAAACCTTCGGGCAAAACCTTTCTTAACCCTTTGCTGTGGGGCTACCTCCGTACTGCAAGGGTTAAGTGCTCATTTTGGTCTAGGTGAAAAAATAACAAAAATTATACTCACTTGATCCTCGGAGCCAGCTGGCTGTTCGAGAGCCCCCTCCAGCGATGGTCTATCCCTCGTTGTCCTCACATCCTATACACAATGTATTGGATGTGACGACTCAAGGATCCTTAGACCGCCGTAGCAGAGGGGGGAGCAAGGCTCGAAGGACCAGTTAAAGTAGGGTACACACGGATGGAATTTCAAAATAAACATCAATCAATTTTGGAATGTTTCTTCGACTTTCTAATGGTTGATGCGGTGAAATGGATTTGGAATGCAGTGATGACATTCGAAAGAGCATGTTGGAAAAATGTTCTCGATCGAACAAAATTCTAACAGTGAATGTGGTTTTCATTCAGAAAACTCAATTTATTCCAAAACCAAATGTTACATGGAAACTAAAATCAAACAAAATTTCGAACGTCAAGTCTCTGATGATATTATCGAACGTTCTGACAAGATTTTTCTTCCAAATGTGCGTTTGAAAATCTACCGATGTATACCCTACTTGTCAGCCAGTAGGGATCAAAACAAGCACTTGACTCTTGCAGTGCGGAGGTTCCCCCACTGCAAGGGTTGAGAACATTTTTTTCTCTGAGTTCTTCTTTAAAGATGGTTTAAAGTGTATTTTCACTTTTGCAGTCAAATTTGAGAAACCCCCATTCACACAGCACATCTAACAATATTTGTTATTTAATATTTCTTACATTTGTTAGTTTGGAGAAGGATTATACATAGGACTGCAAGCTGTTCTAAATCATTTCAGGGGAACAAGGTACGTTTTCCCTATTAGCATATACTGCAGAATCCAAGATCTTTAAACAATTGGTGTTGAAATCTAATTTACAATGGATAATGAGATCCGCCAAAACAGTATAGACCAGGCAAACATGAACTCCACAGCCCCCTCCTTAACATTACATAGTGGGAAACTAGGTAGGATTTTAACTGCTTCCCGTCTAACAGCCATTAAACGCTCACCTCCCGATCTACTGAGCCGACCTGTGACAGTCTCATTTTTCTTCTCCTTTTTAATGGCTGTTAGACGGGAAGCAGTTACAATCCTACCTAGTTTCCCACTATGTAATGTTAAGGAGGGGGCTGTGGAGTTCATGTTTGCCTGGTCTATACACCACCTGTATATGGACTGACACCACCAGAACAATAGGGTCAATGCTGTTTCTATGGGCCCTTCTTGAGGCACTTGCCCAATATTTACAGCTGGGAACTTGTCTTAGTTACAAAGTAAAAGAAACCTAAGGCCACGTCTGTCATCACCACAATTTTCTTTGTCAAATGACAGCACTCAGTGTTCCTTAGGCAAACACTTGACTTCTGGTATAACATAAATGGGACTGGCAAGGAAAAGGGAAATATATACACACACATTATATATAGATAGATCTATTGTAAATAATTTATTATATCATTTCATGTGACGACACAGAAGAAGTGACACTTTGTTACAATGTAAAGTAGTGAGTGTACAGCTTGTATATCAGTGTACATTTGCTGTCCCCTCAAAATAACTCAACACACAGCCATTAAAAAAGGAGAATTATAAGGCGAGTGGTTTTCACTCAACCTCATAATCTGAGCCGACCTGTGACAATGAAACTGTCACAGGTCGGCTCAGTAGATCGGGAAGTGAGCGAACACATACCGGAGCTCGCTCACTTCTCGATCTATCTGTGCAGAGAGCCGTGACTGTCGCTCACTGCTCCGTGCAGGGATTACCCCCCTCCCTTGTCCGATCCTCCAGCGCTGACTAGAGGAACGAACGGGGGAGGGAGCGGGCACAGCTGGCTCTGCCTCTTGATAGGCAAAGCCAGCTGTCAATCCCGCAGCTGGGTGGATCTGGACATCAATGTCGGGATCCATTCAGGCTGCGGCGTCTCAGTATACCCCGTCTCAGCTGTAGCTCGCGGAAAGTCCATATATGGTAAATGATGTCACTGGAGATCCCTGCTGATCTGATCCGTTGATCGGATCCGATCAGCAGGGATCTCCAGTGACATCATATATCGGATCCGATCAGCAGGGATCTCCAGTGACATCATATATCGGATCCGATCAGCAGGGATCTCCAGTGACATAATTTACCATATATGGACTTTCCGATTTGTAGTAAATGCTGAAGAGAGAGAGAGAGAGAGCTCCTTCCCCTCTGTCATCAGCGATCCACGATCGTTTTAGTATGTCAGTGTGTGTCAGCAGGGAGAGAGAGAGAGAGGGGGGAAGGAGCTGGCACACGGGAACGTGCAGGTAAGGAGAGAGCTGCTGCCAATGTCCATATATTCGTGGATGCGCAGCAGCTCTCAAGAATCACTGTCAATCATCAGTGGGGAGGATCCCGTCAGATACGTCGGGATGTCTTCTCATTGCGGCGCTTAGCCCCGCCCACCACCTAAAATAAGGTTTTACAGCCTTACTGTGCATTTTGGCTAATTACAGTAAATTACATTATTTACTTATTTAGCCTAAGGAATGCATTCATAAAAAAAAGATAGAACCCCATAGTTCTCCTTTAACAAAATAGCAAATATAGATAATTTGAAAGCCCTGACCCCATAGTTCTCCTTTAATGTCTAAACCACTGGCAACAAAAGTGAGTACTTCCCGGAGAGGTCAGGGGTGGACTGACAACACATGGGGCCCCCGGGTAATACATGGTTATGGGGCCCCCTTGACCTCGGCCGTGAGGACCCATCAGACAGCCGCCTGCAGCTGCAGATCGGCTGAGAGAGGAGATACTGTATGTGGTGGCTGGATCTGCCGGCAGCGACCCCACCTTATGCGCCGCCCGTGACGGGCCCCCTGAAGGCCGCGGGCCCTCGGGCAATGCCCGACGGACCGAATGGTCAGTCCGCCCCTGGGACAGGTAATAATATTCTGCTGTACAGAAACATTATGTGGTGCAACCCTTGATAGTGTCTAACAAAACCTGAAATATTAGTTTTGCACTAGTACAAAGAAAAAAAACGCATGAATAATGCCGGATGGACATTGCAATCCCAATGTATCTGCTACAAACCAGCTTAAAGCGGACCTTTACACTGCAGTAATTCATTTGTAAAAAACAAACAAACATTCTCATAACCATTAATAAACCATAAACACATGAGACTTATTAAAAAAGTGTTTCTTCATTTTTAAATACCTTGTTTTATCTTAAAATCTGGCGCCGCAATGCAGCAGGCGCCATTGTTGGCTGTGGGAAAAGCTGTTCCTTCCGTATCCTCTTCTTTTGTCATCCAGGTGAATCCCGCGCAGCTTCATTGTTTAGCTACAAATAATCACGTGTCAAGGAAAAGGCAAAAAAAAATTAAAAATGGCTGCGAAATCTCACAGCCATTTTCTTTTTTTTTTCCTTTTTCTTGAACGAGATCTCAGGATACATTGCGTTGGCACACTGAACTACTTTGCACCTGGAAAGCAGGAAGTGAATGCTCTGCAAGTGTAAGTATTTCTATGTAACAGCATTTTACACCTGACATGTCTATGTTATTATTAATCAGTATAGATAAGGGAATGCATTGGTGGGATTTGAGTTTTGATTGTAAAGGTCCACTTTAACCCCTTCGTGACGGGAGACGTACACTGTACGTCCCGCCACAAAAGGACCAAATGACTTGTCACGTACACTGTACGTGACGAGTTATTTGCTGCACTAGAAGGCTGGTAACCGCTGAGAATCAGCGGTTATCATTCATTAATGGATGCCTCAGTTTAGAGGCATCCATTAATGAAAGGGTTAACCTTTTTCAGACACCCAATACCTGAAGATCGGGTGTCTGAGAGTCAAAGCAGAGCCGGCATGTTTGCCGGCTTTGCCGGCATCCTGACAGCTCTATAGATCGAGAGATATCTCTCTCAAGCTATACTGGCTTTTTTTTTCCTTTCACTTTCAGGGATACATTATGTATCTATTCCTGAAAGAAGAATGTTTCAGTTTTCTGATGGTTGTTGGAACAATCAGAAAACTAGTGACAGCTGAATCCTGAACTGCTGCAGGATCAGTGCCACTAACTTATTATCGGCTGTTCTGAAGTTTGAAGCAGCCTGATAATAACCAAAAATGTATTAATTTATCAAGCAGTAATAGTGAGATTAATTCACAATGACTGCTTGATATAATTAAATAAATAAAATAAAATGTTTAAGTTTTAAAAAAAGTGAAAAGTGTAAAAGAAAATAAAATAAGGGACAAATAAATGAATGTATTTATTGCATTTTTTTTTAGCTGTGCTGGTTTTGTAAAAAAAATACTAAAAAAATAAAAACTGGGAAAAGGGTTTTTTTTTAAAGTTTTTCCCCCCTTTTTTTATATTTTATTTGTCCTAAGTGAGGCGTTAGACACACATATGTGATATAATTATATAGCCCTATCTGTCCTCTAAAAAACAATATATAATATGTGTGGGTGCACTTAGTAAGAAAGTACATTACTGACGTGGAAGAATCACACAGCAAAAATGTCAAAAGTGTGTCAGTCATTTACGAACAGAAATTGAAAACAAGCTCAGTCATGAAGGGGTTAAAAGGAGAATTATGAGGCAAGTGATTTTCACTCATAATCATGAGCCGACGTGTGACAATGAATCTGTCACATGTCGGCTCAGTAGATCGGGAAGTGAGCGAACACATACCGTCGCTCGCTCACTTCTCGATCTATCCATGCAGAGAGCGGTGACTGTCCCTGACGGGGGAGGGGGCGGGTACAGCTGGCTCTGCCTCTAGATAGGCAGAGCCAGCTGTCACTCACGCAGCTGGGTGGATTTAGACAGCATTGTCGGGATCCGTTCCGGCGTCTCAGTATACCGCAAGCTGTAGCTCGCGGAATACTGAGCTTTGGGTCAGGGGAGAACGCTAGTTTGTGTCCTCCCGTTACCCTTAGGAGAACTATGGGGAAAAGCACTGACCCCATAGTTCTCCTTTAAGGCTGGGTTCACACCTGAGCGTTCCTAATAAAGCGCATTTTAGCACTTGTGTTTGAAGCACGTTTTTCTGTCCAATTAAAACGCCCGTTCGACGCGCGTTTTTTAACCTCCCTGTCGGTATGATTTAATTTTTTTCCTCTGTTTTTGTTTTTACTTTCAAACTTCCCGCCAGTTCCACCCCCCTGCGACGCGGACGCTCGCAAGGGGCGGAACCCGGAAGACGGATGCCGGCAGCGGCCCGGAGGACACAGCGGGGATCGCGGACAAGGTAAGACCTACGCTGTATTCCCGAGTGTGGCTCGGGGGTACCGCTTGGTACAGGAAATTAAACCCGAGCCACACTCGGGAATACCAATGGATATGCGCTGAAATCTGCCCATACGCACGAAAAAGACAGTCAAGTACTTTTTCGCGCGTAGGGCGTTTTTCAGCGCGAATACGCCCCGGTGGGAACCATGCTCATAGGGATTAATAGGATTTCCCTTCTTGAGCGTTTTTCAGCGCTTCGATCAGTCTGAAGGGAAGGAATAGATTTAGATTCACTGCCCCAGGTACTCAAGTCAGGAAAAAGCTACTTTGCCAGTGTTCATAAAGATGATACAAAATGTTACAACAGGGTTCTGTATTAGCAACGTTTTTCCATGACATGGAATTACCTACACACCTTCTTGAGTAAACATACATCCTGATAAGTGAAGCTTGGAGTGGCAAATATGCTCTGACAGTAAATATGTCTTTGCAGCATACAGCTCATGAATTCACATAACTTATGTTTCAGACAACGGTATTGACTGCACACATCAGTGTTTCTCAAACCATTTTTAGTCACGGCACCCTTTAAAAGTATGCAAAATCTCAAGGCATAGATTTTAAGGGCCACGTCGAAGTGCCCCCTTCAAATTAGGATTCCCCCCCTTCAAATCAGAGTCACCTTTTGCATGAGTAGCCTCCTTTTACCTCAGTAGTTCCTCTTTCATATCAGAATGCTAGACAAAGTGTCATTTAACACTTTTGCACTTAAAGTTGAACTCCAGGTATAAATATTTATGCATATGCTTACATTGGTCTAGCTTTGCCCAGTGTAAGTATACCTATATTTCACCTGGTTTGGTCACAGGGATCCTGTAAAACACATTAGTAGCCGGAGCCTAGGGTACCAGGACTGTGCATATGTGCACTATGTATACATTAAGAAGGCTCAGGTTCTATTCAAAGTGACACTAAACTCAGGAGTTAAATCTTAAAAATACATACAAGTACCCTGATTATCAACAAAAATGTATCTTATTTGTGTATCACTCGGCTGTAGATCCCCAAATCATCTCTGAATTCCTGCTGGTCCTATCCTTCCTTCAGGAGGATAGCTACTTTTGTTCTCCATGGTTCCTGTGTGTGTTGTAAAGTAGCCACCACTACACTCCACCACTCGTCCCATGATGGACTACAATCTCAATACAAATTAGTAAACTAAACATGAATTTGAAGTCAATCACAGGAGTGAGCTTGGAGTGGTGGCTACTTTACAACACACACAGGGACCATGGGGGCAAAAACAAAAAATTGGTGCTGGTGTCAGCATTCATACAGATGATTTGAGGATCTACAGCTGGGATTGATACACAAATAAGATACATTTCTGTTATTAGGGTATTTGAATGCATGTTTTAGATTTAACTTGCGAGTTTAGTGCCACTAACTATGCTTCTTTAAAACCCTTCCACCGTCAGCGCAATCTGGCTACACTGACTGTTCACCACAATGTGCTCCGTGCTCCCCATCACTGTTCCTCCAGCAGTGCCCAGGGGTGTCCCAGGTCTTTCATAATCCTAGCAATGCCCCTTGCGCACCCCTGCCCACCGTCAACAGCTATATTAGCATGTTGAGGGAAACCCCATGCTCCCTCCCTCTTCTCAAGCCGACATTTGTCAAATCCAGGACCATAACTTGTTTGTGTTGTGTGAAACATGGGCCTATACCACTATGCAGGAAGGCATGGGGACAATTGGCACATTCTATTTATTGACTCATTCACCTAACCAACCGCTCAGTGTCTGCATCCCCCCTCTGCCAATCCCTACACTGGCTTCCACTCGCCCAGAGGATAACATTCAAAATATTAACAGTCACTTATAAAGCCATCCACAACTCTGCCCCCGCATATATCTCAAAATATCACCCTAACCGTCCACTCCGCTCTTCCCAATACCTCCTGCTTTCCAGCTCCCTAGTCAACTCCTCCCATACTCGCCTCCAGGACTTATCTAGAGTCTCTCCCATCCTCTGGAACTCTTTACCCCAACCTGTCCGTCTATCTCCCACCTTGACTGCCTTTAGGCGTTCCCTAAAGACTCATCTCTTTCGGGAAGCCTATCCCACCTCAACCTAACCACTGAACCATCACGTTCTCAAACAATTCATTCCCACACAGCTACCTCCTCATCTATCACTTGCCCCTCCTCTTTTAGATTGTAAGCCCTCAGGGGCAGGGGCCTCCTTACCATCTTGTCTTAAATTGTAGTGATTGTAATGTCTTCCTTATATTGTAAAGCGCTGCGCAAACTGTTGGTGCTATAGAAATACTATGTAATAATAATAATATATGGAGTAAAGTTGCGCAGCTTGTAAAGTAATAGACTGTTCTGCATTTTATTGTTTATTTGTTTAAAAAAAAAAAAAAAAAAGAACTGTTTTCCTTTTAACTGCATCTTTAGCTACCTATATAGTCACATGCAGGTTGCTTAGTTCTGGGTCCTAGGTTTTTAAAGCTAGCTCCTAGTTCTGGGTGAGATTTGTCCAGGCTTGGTATACAACATCCACAGAAATGATCAATTGAATTGACAGAGAAATGACCCATTCATTATACCTATTTTACTGTTCCAATTCTAGTTCCAGGTCGGCGATTCAGAAAGTACTGAAGTCATTTGTTTAGCATTATAGCTTCTTTAGAAGACATTGGCAAAGGTGCATTTACAGGACAGGTATAGATGATGCTTAGGACTGATACAAACATTAAAATTGAATCATAGGTGACATCATACTGTGCACAATAAATGTGAAAGAATAATTCTAGAATATTCATACTTACAGGATCGGTAATCATAGCGCGCATATGCGATGCCAATGCCATGAACGCCAAAATGTTAAAGATGATCCCATTAATTATGCTATAAATTATGTCCTTGGATGGTAGCAGCATAACAAAAATGACAACAAACTCGGCATACAAAACCAGGAACCAGGTCACCACGGCACATGCAATGCCGCAGCCATCCTTGATAAACCACAATTTATCCATGGAGTCATCCACGGGTGGCGGGATGCACTTCTCTGGCTGGAGGTACTCTGCTGTCCTCTCAATGTCGCGGAAGCGGTGGCTCGGGGGCGACATGATAAGTTTTACATTCCATATTTTTTGCCTGAAAGAGATACTGAAAATTACTTCACATCGAATGAAATGTTTATAAAACATTGGCAAAAGTAGTTAAAAACTGAAATACTGTATATAAATGGACATAAAACACATGTTTATGTATCCCTCTTCAATTTGTGCGTGTAAAAATACACCCATATACATATAAAATAACACACACACATATATATTATATAAAATATGCATTACAAATGCAAGCTACAGATTAAATACTCATTTACTCGATCCAACATTTGATTAGGTGATCATTTATCTTTCCTTCCCGGGGTGCCCAATTAGCTACATTACACATTGTAGCCGTTTGATTTGTAGCCGTCATTTACCAAAACAGAATTTGTTGTATTCTGGCTCACTTATCAATGATATTTTCATATAGGATCTCCAGGCCTATATAAAAAGAGACCCTGTCACCATCTGTAATACTGCAAACTACATATAGGCAGGATATAGGCAGAGTAGCAGCACAGAGAAGCCACAGGCGCATCCTCCATTGTAAAGTGACAGGCAGGTACACAACTTTGACCAAATGCTCTTTTCCACAGATTACTTCAATCACTGTTGCCAGCGACCACTCAAAAGATAATAGTCTGCAACAGAGGCACAGGCAGCAAAAATTAAACCTCTATTGTCTTACAAAAAAAAAAGTTTGGGCTGGAGTTGAACTTTAACAAGGTACTGAAAAGCAAGATTGATATTGCCTCAATCTCACCAAACCCACCAAAATGTCACCTTACCAAACCAGTCCCCAATGGCAAATGGCATGTCCTCCACCTCTGAAGGCTCCTGGGATATGCATGAAACGGGTAGGTATCAGTTTTAATACAGTAGCCGGAGGAGGGTGGACCTCGTGGTGCATCATTAGGGGGCGCCTGAACCAGGAAGAGACAGTTGGCTTCCAGTGACTTCAGAAATGAGAACGGTGGTGCAAGACCGGGTGTGCAGCATGAATCAGCAGATCACAGCAGACCAATGCTGGATTCACCTTGGCATGTGAGTGTATTTTTGAAAATAAGCCAGCTAAAAGCCTATCACCAGTTAAAAAAAATACCTTAGCAGTGGGGCTGCCCCATACCCCAAGGGTTAAATGATTATTTTTTCTATAGGGACCTTTGGAAGGCACCGTTAGCAAACATGTTTGCCACTCCTGCAGGCTCCAAGACTGGCTTTTGCAGCCTCTTCCTTCCTCTGCTTTGGCGATTGGAGACCCGCTGTTGCCATCAAGTCTAATGAAGGGTCCATAGAATTATATAAGAGGATGCCAAGGGACAGCTCACAGCTGGAATGCAGGAGGGATGAAGTGAGTGCCGAATGCTGCAGGAGCGGGGATCAGGTAAATAAAAGTCCTCTTCACCATACCCTAGGCACAAACAAGCAATGAACCCTTGCAGTGTGTGGGTAAGCCCAATGCAAGGGTAGTTTAAAAAAAAAAAAAAACAGAGACAGGCTTTAAAAAGAGGGGAGTTAACAATAGAAAATACATGGTGAGGAGTGAAGTTCCTCTTTAATAAGGGGCCTAATGAACAAAACCATTCACAAGACCTCCACAAGGTCAGAGGTTAAAATGTACAATGCCAGGCCTGCTTGTATAGATAGGGCACATTCCATCAATTCAAGTATACTATTAGTTTTATAAATAAGCACAAAATAGATTTATATAGAAATCGCAACATTAGGTTCCAAATACTGAATCTCCTACCTCAAACAATTGTGAGCGTCATGCTGTAAGCTTCCAAGTGCCAACAGTTCAGAATTCAGACATGTAGACATCCATAGCACAAATCCTGATTCTCTGACATCAAAAACAGAAAAAAAAACAGACCGACCGAAGATCAAACCTATAAAGTCTGCAAAAGTTAGAACTGATACGGTCACTCTAAAGCCAGCTTGGAAGCAGGAAGCAAACTGTGGACAGAAAGTGTTGCCGACAACCAGGAAGCGAACTGTAATTACTCAGAGTCCCTTCCATACCAATCCCTGTCCCTGCTCCTCCCAACACCCTCCTCCTTTACAAGACAAAGACACCTGAATCTCCATTTACACAGCCCAACGCTACACGAAAAACTTGTACTGCCACTAAACAACAGTCTGTTTACATTGACTGAAGTTATGCAGTACAATGATCTGTGAATCAGAATAATAAAGAAGTCTTGTTGTGCCCTAACAGCAGATAATAGAAGATATCTGGCAGTACCTGGAATAAAAAAGGTCCCCTGTCAAAGCAGGAAGCACCGAACCACACTGCTCCTAGGACTGTCTGACCACACTCAGCTATTCCAAACCTCTATAGGGTCTATCTGTATTCACAAGAAAGACCACCACATTGGGTTAGTGGGGGGAATCATAAAGCCTTTTGACAAGGGTTATGGGTTAGCTAGGTGCATAGGAGGACATTCTGAGAAGAGTCTGGGAGCTTCTGATGTGAAAAAGAGGGATGGGGGCTCTGATGGGAAAATTGGGAGCGGGAACCTAGATGGGACAGTGGAAGCAGGGGAGGGGGGACGACTCTAAGGCCTTGTTCACACCAAGCGCGTTCCAGGAGCAGAAAAGTTACAGACCGGATCAAAACTGCGTCCAATGTATTCCAATGGCATTTGGGCTCTAGTTCACACCGTAGAGTTCAGTTCCAGAGCATGTAAAAAAACTGCAGCAGGCCCTATTTTACCTGCTATGGAACGCATTCAAACGCATCAAAAACGCATGCAAACACCCCGGAACGCACTGAAAGCCCATTCTAAACTAAAACAAAAACGGCCCGGAATGCATCAAAAACGCGGCACAACCCACTGCACTGCGTGTGCAGAAATTCATCTGGTCTGCATTTGGTGTGAACAAGCCCTTATGGGAAAGCGGGTACTGGGGGGACTCTGATTGGAAAGCAGGTGTGGGGACGACTGTATTTTTGTATGGGGTCCCCCCCCCCCCCTTAGAATCCATACCAGACTCCTATCTAGGTTAAGGGTCTGGTATCAATTTTAGGGGACACAAACACTTCGTTTTTTACGATTTAGATTGGAGTGCCTCAACATCCTGCATACTTTTAAAGGGTGTCATGACTGAAAAAATTCTGATCTAAATACTAACATATTTTGCAGACTTTTATTTATATATTTTCCCTCAGTCTCATGCAGGTGACTGACGAGCCAAAGTGGCAGTTGCGAACCGGTCCAGTATTTTTGCAGAACGCACTGGACTGGAACGCAAGCACTAATGTGCCTGTGTTCTGGGTGGGGGGGGGCATGGCTGCGGGGCTATTGACTTCAATGCACCACCATGCCTACTCCCTCCCCTGAATGCAGGGAGCCAGCCGGCTTGCGTTTCAGAAGACGAACGCTCTGGAGGACTTGTTCACACCAGTTACAGTGCGTTCCACTGTAACTGGGGCTTGCAGCATTTTTTTTGATCACGCTGGACCGGAACGGGCACTGCGGACGGGGGCCATGGCTGACTCGAATGCACCACCATGCCCCTTCCCACCCCAGGACACAGGGAGCCGGCCAGGATGTGATACAGCGCGTTCCAGCAGCCAACCGCTCTGGAACGCACTGGAACTGGTGTAAGCAAGCACTAAAAAATGACAGCTGGTGCATAACTTTTGAGATTTTCTCTAGTTGTTAATGGAGTTGGCTCCTGGATTGGACAGACTGGTTCTTGAATTCTATATTCAATTATCCACTTCTACTCTAATCACCCTCCTCAGAACTATGTCCCATAATTCAACAGAAGCCTCTGTGCACACATGCCCTGTTCTCCATGGCTGTCTGCTTATGTCGGCAGAGGCAGCATCACAACATCATCTCAAAGTCTCTTTCGAGTGCACCTAAATGGTTGGCTCTGTAGCACCCTGCAAGGCAACGAAGCTACTTTATAAGAGGTAACCTGAAGCACTGATCTTTGGACTGGCTCAAGTAAGGAGAAAGGCAAGTTTTCAAAGAAGAAGAATCAGCACATAAGACAAGTACTGAGGTCAGCTGCTGTAGTTGATATTAAACTTTTGAGGTTTAAAGGAAATTTAAAAGGCACCAGCATCACATTAGGTTTTCAAAGCAAGCACTATGAAAATAGAACGGCTTTGGTTTTATGCTCTTTTCTTACATTTCCTTACTTTTAAACAATCTGCATATCCCCGACTCTGAATAGTAGCTTCTGCTTTTTTTGTGTGCTTCTGGGTCATCTCAATTCAGGTAATCTCCCACAATGCCTTGCTACGCATGCCACATGCAGCAGGGCACCAGGATGTAGGAGTGGCTGGCAGAGTAGAGAGATGGGCAGGGATGTAGGCAGGGCATTAGGAAAGAGGGGTGGAGCTGTAAAGGGAGTAGTGAAAGAAAAAGTACACTGGTTTCTGAGCGCAGTGCTTCTGTGTGTGACTACAATGGGAGATATTAGGAAAGCAGAATGAAATGTGGACAAAGGCATACAATAAATGTATGTGAATGTGGTCTCTGCATCTATTCCAAGGTATTTTGGGGGCTACATGGACCCAGAAATTCAAATGCCAAGAAATTAAAAGATACAGGGTGACTGATATATACATTTGGACATGTTACATTTTAAAAGACTGACCTATAAACCAGAAAGTATCTATGATCAAAGCCATATATCTGTCTGGAAATAGCACTCTCCAGTACCCAATTTGCAGAATGGTATTTACTGACAATGGGAGGCACTCTATGCTGCCCATAACAATAAAGGTAATTGTTATCTGGCATGATTGGCACAGTGTAGGAAACAGCTGCATGTGTAATTCCAATGCAATGCAACACCACACTGTGTTCTCACAATGACCATGACCAGGGGATACCACGAAATGTAACTGAAACCAGAACAGTAAACCAACATCATCTTATCTCATCTTCTTATGTTAGTGTTAGAAGACAGCTTTCCACATAAACAGCTAGTGTGGGGTCCAAATGCAGCACAATGCAGATAAAAAGATTAAACTTATAGCGCTGAGACAAATCCAAAATCTTTGTTGGTAAACTCAAATCAAATTATAAAACGTTATCTAAAAAGATGCACAATCTACCACAATGCAATTACCAATGGGGTATGTAATCATTACGAGCAAAAGGAAACGCTTAGTCTGTACAACTAGGTCACTGGAAATCAACTCCAAATACAGTTTACTTTTCATACTAAGGTCTCCATACATTTCAGTACTAGTGCCACATTGTATATTTTACAAAAATCTGTGAGCTAAAAAAAACAAACAAATCATTTTTTAAAATGAACCAATAAAATGTAAAAGAAAAAGTCCCCCTTACATCCAGGAGTGCCCATCAGAGTCCCTGCCCTTACATCCAGGAGTGCCCATCAGAGTCCCCGCCCTTACATCCAGGAGTGCCCATTACCATCTCCCCTTCCTCCAGGAGTGCCCATCAGAGTCCCCGCCCTTACATCCAGGAGTGCCCATTACCATCTCCCCTTCCTCCAGGAGTGCCCATCAGAGTCCCCGCCCTTACATCCAGGAGTGCCCATTACCATCTCCCCTTCCTCCAGGAGTGCCCATCAGAGTCCCCGCCCTTACATCCAGGAGTGCCCATTACCATCTCCCCTTCCTCCAGGAGTGCCCATCAGAGTCCCCGCCCTTACATCCAGGAGTGCCCATTACCATCTCCCCTTCCTCCAGGAGTGCCCATCAGAGTCCCCGCCCTTACATCCAGGAGTGCCCATTACCATCTCCCCTTCCTCCAGGAGTGCCCATCAGAGTCCCCGCCCTTACATCCAGGAGTGCCCATTACCATCTCCCCTTCCTCCAGGAGTGCCCATCAGAGTCCCCGCCCTTACATCCAGGAGTGCCCATTACCATCTCCCCTTCCTCCAGGAGTGCCCATCAGAGTCCCCGCCCTTACATCCAGGAGTGCCCATTACCATCTCCCCTTCCTCCAGGAGTGCCCATCAGAGTCCCCGCCCTTACATCCAGGAGTGCCCATTACCATCTCCCCTTCCTCCAGGAGTGCCCATCAGAGTCCCCGCCCTTACATCCAGGAGTGCCCATTACCATCTCCCCTTCCTCCAGGAGTGCCCATCAGAGTCCCCGCCCTTACATCCAGGAGTGCCCATTACCATCTCCCCTTCCTCCAGGAGTGCCCATCAGAGTCCCCGCCCTTACATCCAGGAGTGCCCATTACCATCTCCCCTTCCTCCAGGAGTGCCCATCAGAGTCCCCGCCCTTACATCCAGGAGTGCCCATTACCATCTCCCCTTCCTCCAGGAGTGCCCATCAGAGTCCCCGCCCTTACATCCAGGAGTGCCCATTACCATCTCCCCTTCCTCCAGGAGTGCCCATCAGAGTCCCCGCCCTTACATCCAGGAGTGCCCATTACCATCTCCCCTTACATCCAGGAATGCACATCAGAGTCCCCCTCTTAAATCCAGGAGTGCCCATTTCCATCTCCCCTTATATCCAGGAGTGCCCATCAGAGTATCCGCCTATTACATCCTGGAGTGCCCATTACAGTCCCCCCTTTTATCCAGCAGTGCCCTTAAGAGTACCCCCCCATTACATCCAGGAGTGCCCATTACAGTCCCCCCTTATATACAATATTGCCCGTCAGAGTTCCCCCAGCCAGCCAAGGTTGCTGCGGGCTGAATAAAATCTTGTAGCGGGCTGGATGTGGCACCCCGTTTTAGGCAATATGATGCAAATTCATTACCTTATCATACATTTTTGTTTACATTTCCACATTCAATAACTTCCCAAATTTGAATGGCGCATTAATGAAGACACCTAAAATGTAGTGATGCACAAATACCGCTTTTTTGGTATTGAGTACGAGTACCGATATTTTGCCGTCGGTACTCGCAGATACTGAGTACCGATACCGATGCTTCCACTGGCATGGAGCCGGCAATCAGGAAGCCAGGTGGCGGGTAATGACATGCCGCCCAGCATCCCGATTGGCCAGGAAGCCAGCTTCATGCTGATTGGCCCATGAAGCAGGCTTTCCAGTCAAATCAGCAAGTAGCCGGCTGTTCGGCTGGGAAGCCGGCTTTCCAGCCAATCAGCATCGAGCCGGCCGAACAGCTGACTCCTTGCTGATTGGCCGGGAATCCGGCTTCTCAGCCGATCAGCAAGGAGCCGGCTGTTCGGCCGGCTTAATGCTGATTGGCCCGGCAAGCCAGCTTCAATCAGGAAGCAGGGTCATTACTCGCCACCCGGGAAGCCAACTTCATGTTCCCCTATGGTACAGCCGGTCAGAAGAAATCTTCCTCTGACCGGAAGCTCCGGTAGCAGGAAAGGTATCAGGGAAGGTATCGAAGCATTTGGACGAGTACTCGCCCAAATACTCGGTATTGGCAGCGGTATCGGTGCATCCCTACTAAAATGTATCTATGTCTCCTAAAGAATTATGTATCAAAAACAATTGCCTTTTTTTTAAAAATAAAATACTTCGGTTTACCTATATTCATACTCTGTTGCATATCAGAGTTGTTGGTCTCCTGCATCTCCTTTACAGTTATTTCCTGTCCACATGCACTCCAGAGATGGCTGAATGGCGTCATTTGACAACATGCATGCCCACTGATGTCTGTATGGCATTTCTCGGGGTGTGCTTTCTGATGGTGACAACAGTGGGCCATGCCTGTGTAATGTATGTTAAAAAATACCACTAGAGGTGTCCATTTGCAGGAGCACAATTGGGAGACAGGAAATGTCTAACCAAGGTGATGAGGCTGAGCTTGGTGCCAACCTATTTCGCCTGATTTTGCCCAAGCCCACTTAAAACTTTGACTACCATCACCACCATCCCCACCCCCGGGGCCAATCAGTTGCAGGGAGGCACTTTCACAGCCCCACAGTTATACGTCACAAGGGGGGGTGAATGCCCCTGCCTCAACTGCCACCAGTGTTTGGGCTGGTAGTGGCAATCACCGTTTTGAGTAGAATTGGGCAAACTCAGGCAAACTTTGCACCAAGCCCAGGCTCATCTTTAATCACTGAATATTATTTTAATGAAAGCTGCAGATCTACATTGATGCAGTGCACAGTGTGAAGGAGGCCTTAGGATTTACATCTACTTTAAAGAGACCCTGTCATCACAATCTATCCATACAACTAAACACAGACTGGGAATCTGTAACACATGTACACTAGTTCTTTCTGCCGCTGCAGTTTGAGAGTCCTAAGGATTGTCAAATCCTCAGACTTCTGTGCCACCCACAACAACTATCCCCCCTCCCTGCAGCCCCTACATAAACACAGGGATTCTGCTGCAAGAATCTACAAAAATCTTTCAAGATTGGCACTGAACATGCCTGCATAGAAAGCCCACTGTCATTGTTTAGTATGCAGCAGTTTGCAGTGCTGATCTTGAGAGATGTTTGTACTTGCAGTAGAAACACTGTTAGGAATTTAATAAAACTAGGAGGTGGCAGAATCTGAAGCAGCTATGCATAGTAACCAATCAGGTTCTATCGTGAGCTTGTCCAGTTAAGCTTTGAAAATGAAACCTAGAAGCTGATTGCTTGCCATGCACAGCTGCTCCAGATTCTGTCTGCTCTAGTCTTTGTAAATTCCCCTCACTCTGTTTATGACGGGACTGGGGGTAGGGGGAAGCGCTGCTGGTAGTCTGGAAGTCGGAGGATTCCAAAATCCTAAACCTAGCAGCTCCCTCAAACCCACCCTACGCCGCATCAGTTTTGCAGCTCTCTCCTTCCCGTTGGGAGCCCACTACATGCTGTGGCCGGTGACCAATCCCTGCTGCTCTCCCCACCTGTATTGGCAGAGGCAGCAGGGATTGGAGGGGACACAGAGACTGGAATGTGCAGTACCGCACATGCTGTGCCTTCCAGTGTGGTGCGACTGCAAAAAATTGTGCAAGCAGTTTTATTCTGAAGTATACTTTATGTTTGTAACACTCCATTTGTGCATTTTGTTTTTAAAATTAAGGATGATATTTATTTTTTTCCGATTAATCGGAAAAATTAAAATCGGCCAACTAATCGATGATGAAAATAATTCTTAGTTGCAGGCCTAGTCACATTAAGTTGTAAAGTTTTGTAATAATGAAGACAGCTTATCCATGGCACTACTTTAGGATGTACACTCACTGGCCACTTTATTAGGTACACGTTGCTAGTACTGGGATGGACCCCTTTTGCCTTTAGAACTGCTTTAATTCTTCCTGGCATTGATTCAACAAGGTGATGGAAACATTCCTTAGAGAGTTTGGTCCATACTGGATGCAAAGCTCCACCAGCCTGAACCATTGATACAAGGCAAGATGGATTCATGCTTTCATGTTGTTGACATCAAATTCCGACCCGACCATCCGAATGTCGCAACAGAAAGCGAGACTCATCAGACAGGGCAACATTTTTCCAAAATGTCTTTTTTACAATTCTGGTGAGCCCTTGCAAACTGTAGTTTCAGTTTCCTGTTCTTAGCCGACAGAAGTGGCACTCGGTGTGGTCTTCTGTGGCTGTAGCCCATCTGATGCAAGGTTCAATGTGTTGTGTGTTGTGTGTTCAGAGATGATATTCTGCATACCTTGGATGTAACGGGTTATTTGAGTTACTGTTGCCTTTCTATCCGCTTGAACCAGTCTGGCCATTCCCTCTGATCTCTGACATCAACAAGGTATTGTTGCCCAGAGAGGTGCCGCTCACTGGATATTTTCTCTTTTTCGGACCATTCTCTGTAAACCCGAGAGATGGTTGTGTATGAAAATCCCAGTAGATCAGCAGTTGGTGAAATACTCAGACCAGCCTGTCTGGCACGACCAACCAAAGTCACTTAAATCCCCTTTCTTCCATATTCTGATGCTCGGTTTGAACTTCAGTAGATCTGGACACCAGCTATTAGGGGACCATGGATCATATAAGTAAAAGTCCTTTTTCCTGGTACCCTAGGCATAGACCCTTGTAGCCCACTGCAAGTGTAGTTTACTGCTCTCCCCAGAGTTCAGGTTGAAGTAGATGTAAACACGAAGGCCTCCTTCAAACTATCTATTGCGTTAAAGCAGATCTGTGGCTTTCAATAAAATAACACCTGGAGATCCTGCCAAGAAGGTCCTGTGTAAGTACATATAGGACAGATTCCCAGCCTGTGTTTACAGGACAGGATGTGGTGACAGGGTCTCTTTACAGTATGACATGTAGTAAGATATAAACCAGACACTGCATCCCTATACTTCACTAACATCAACATACAATATGTATCTGTCTTTCTTGAATAGATGTCAGAGGATGCAGCTGACCGGTGTGCAGCACCAGGCTGACATGCACTCTGTTGTGTACTCAAGTGTCTTACCGCTTGCAGACAATTCCCTGCCGTCTTCTTCCTCTTGGTAACGGGCCGGTGACAGGCCCCGGGGTTTCCCACCCACACTGAGGAGGTGGAGGGTCAGGGATGGAGCACAGGGCACCTCCGCCGCACCCACCACAACACAAAGGGGAGGGGAGAACGAACACACAGCGGTGGCAGCCCTGATGACGTCAGAGCACTGGCTAGGCGACTGAATGGGCAGAAGTGCGGTGCGGCAGTCGCACGTGGTCGCGTTTAGATGACGTAGCGTCATAGCATTGGAGAAAGCTGTTGGAGCTGCGGCATGGCTTCGGTGGTGCTGAGTGAAGCGGAGAAGGTGTACGTTCTGCACGGGGTACAGGTGCGGCTTCCTGAGGGGGGTGTCTGCTGAGTGCACCCCCATTTTTGACTTTAATTAACATTCAGTAAGCATTTAGTAAAACCTATTGGCCGTGGCGGCACAGCATTGGAATTATGTGAAGGAACCCTGTACCAAAGGGGGGTGACTTCCGTTCTGAACTGCTCCGATCAGCAGAGGATCCGTACATAGATCCCTTACTGATTGGAACTGACAAGCGCCCCTCTGAAAGGGGCCTAAAGGGTAACAACAATACAGACGTGGTAGTCAGAATTCTCAATACAGAATAAATATCCAAGAATACAAATCCAAAATAATTAGTGAATGGCTTATTATCTTATTTTATGTTCTATCATGCAAGCAGGATGTTAGAGGAAGAAGCCAATTAGTTGTAATGGGCAATACAGACAGTTACTGTTATATGTAAAGCCCACAGGCATTAGTAAAAAATAGGGATGCACCGATGCCAAGTACAGTACTCGGTACAAGTACAGATACTTTTCGAACTCCAAGACTAGACTAGAGAAAAATGCAAAAGTTAGGAGGCAGCTGTCATTTGTAAGGTGCACACGGAGCTCCTGGGATTTGTACATCTCTGTTTTAATTAGGGATGCACCGATATATCGGGGCCGAAAATGGCACTTTTGGCATAATGTCGAAAGAGCCATGTTTCGGCCGATACATCGGTGCATCCCACCGCAGCGCTCGGCCGGCTGTCACTTTCTTTTACTCCCCACTGGGCGCTGTTCCAGCAGGGAGAAAAGAAAGTGACGGCCGAGCGCTGCGGTGGAGATCGCTGTGAGCGGACGCCTATCACAGTCTGGCAGAGCGGTGTGGGGGCGGAGACAGCGCTGTCACAGGAGGCTGGGCTTTCCTCTCTACACCGCTAGATCAGCCTCCAGTGACAGCGTGTCAGAGAGAAAAGCAAGGTACACACACTCAGTGATCAGTGATCGCTGAGTGTGTGTACATAATTGAGGATATGGTATGTTAACTATATCCTCAATTATGAATGGGAGTGATCTACATCACCCCCATTCATTCATAGTTGTAGTTATAGTAAACAAACAATGTTCTCATGTTATGAATGAACAGGAACACTCATAGAGGATTCCTGTTCATTGATGATTGAGGACTCTGTGTTTTTTCTCAAGCTGCAACCCTGTTAGTTCTCATGAAAATGCCAAGTATCGGCATTGGCACTCAAAAAGTATCGGTGCATCCCTAGTAAAAAACATTGGCTGTGATTTAATAAAGTAATTGCAAGACATTTCTGGTAGTATGATTTCTGGTAGTATGATGCACCAAATGCCTGCTTTTGCAAAGTTTCAGAGATCGTAATGACACGGGACAAATTCATTAAGTTCTTATTTATGGCACTTCAGTATTATGGCGCTATGCTTGCAACAAATTCAACATCAAATACTGCCATATCATAAACAAGGAAAGTGGAGCTAAACAAGACTAATTCTTTTTTAAAGAAACTATGTTCAGGGCCATTCTGCTCCCCTCTCTGTCTCTCACACATACTCTGCATCATTGGTTGCTTAGACACTGGCATCACAGGGCCCTGCCGCATCATTGGTTGGTAGGACACTGGCATCACAGGGCCCTGCCGCATCATTGGTTGGTAGGACACTGGTAGCACAGGGCCCTGCCGCATCATTGGTTGGTAGCACACTGGCAGCACAGGACCCTGCAGCATCATTGGTTGCTAGGACACTGCCAGCTCAGGGCCTTTCAGCATCATTGGTTGCAGGGACACTGGTGGCCCAGTGCCCTGCAGCATCATTGGTTGCTTTGAGGCCGGCGACCCAGGGCCCTACAGCATCAACGGCAGCTGAGACCCCCCCATGCATCACTGCACCAAATCAGTCAAGCAAAACAAATGGCAAACGCACTCATCAACTTGTTACCAGCTTTACAGCAAGGTGCCCATGGAAGGGCTTTATACAGTCTCTTCAGTTTGCTCAGGTAAGATTTGAAAATGAGACAGAGAAGCTGATTGGTTGAGTGCAAATCTGCTCCAGATTGTGTCTGCCCCAGGAGTGCCGCCGACCAACCGTGTCTTTATAAGCTTTGCCTATGTTGCACAATGTAAAATGACGATGATTGGGACAATCCTGTCAGTGACAAATTCTTATACATGTTAATTTGTCACAAGCAACACCATTTGACACACGTGTGTGCAACTGAATTTTTTTAAGCGTCTGGGCCCTCTTTATGACTCCCATTGATTGTCTGCTTTCATTATCCTACAAGAGATTCCAAGCGTTGGCGCTGCAGTCATGGTGAACGTGTTATTCTTTTTAGTTTCCATAGGACCATAAATAGGATTCATACAATTTAATAAACGTGGCTGAGCTATGGTAGTATATCGCTGATTTGTTCTTATTATCTGTGTTTATCCATATGGTTGTAGAATTAAAATCCCTAACAGGCTCAATAAAGGTATTTGGTACAGGTACGTTGAATTTACTCAGCAGTAATTGAATTGCTGTTATCACTGTGGACCTTATACCCTGGACCCTACATAATCACATGCTCTTTTTTTTTTTTTTAACTGCTCTGTTAATTATAAAGTGTATTGCTGAGGTGACGTGAATATCTAGTCAAGCAGTATAGAGATCTTACCAGCAAGTGTTCCAGGGATTGCTTCCTCGACGGTCCAGATGTTGGCAGTGTACTGTCCCACTTTTGCATGCATAGTTGGTGAATAAAATCTCCACTGTAATCTTTCCTAAGAGACCCAGTTATCATCACATGGGGGAGGGGGCACTGTTTTGCATCTCACACAATATGGAGAAGGTAAAGCCAAGCTGCAGTTGCAGATATGATTTCCAGAAAACCTGTACGTCTCCTGTGACAGTCACATGTCCCTTGACAACGGGAATCTATTGGCTCCTATGGGAAAGCTGGCCATACTTATAGCTTTTTCTCATTCAGCTGGTGGGCTGAATAGAAGAAAATGGTTTGATTCCTCTATCCCCAATATGCTAAATAGCATGCATGGATTAATTTCCACTGCTGGTTATTGTATACTGACAGCCGGCTCCCTGCAACTTTCAGAACTGGCTGCAGTCAATATTCAGCCAACAATTTTCTGATCAACGCCTTCGATTTTTCAATCAAGGTTTGTTAAGCTGGGTGGTGCTGGCATGGCCACCCACAGTTTAGTATTTGGACCGATTCACAGAAGTCTAACAAAATTCTGACAGTGTAGGACCTGCTTTATCTTCTTTGGCAGAAAGTCTAAATTTGCTCCTGATGTGAAAGAGGGGGACTCTGATGTGAAAGGGAGGCTGCAATGTTAAGGGGACTCTGATGTGACTGGGTGAATCCCACTTTTTGCTTGGGGGTCCCACCTAGAGCTGCAGCTAACGATTATTTTCAAAATCGATTAGTTAGCCGATTATTAAGTTCGATTAATCGGATAAACAATAAAATACATTTTAAAACATGGCTCCAGTGATGGGACTACTAGTTTGTATTGCGATTGTAGTCCATCACAGGAGCAAGCTTCGAGTGGTGGAAGTAAAAAAGAAAACAAATAGTGTGGTGTGCAATATAGTGAAATGGAAAGTGTAAAATTATACAGCAATGAATGCAGAATGGCACCGGCTATAGAGGACTACAAATCCCAGCTATAGTACATTATACAGCACAATGCAGAATACCAACAGCTATAGAGGAATACAACAAATCCCAGCAATAGTACATTATAGCTGGTGGTATTCTGCATTGCGCTGTATAATGTACTGTTGCTGGGTTTTGTAGTCCTCTATAGCTGGTGGTATTCGGCATTGCACCACTGTATAATGTACTATTGCTGGGATTTGTTGTACTCCTCTATAGCTGGTGGAATTCCGCATGGCGCTGTATAATGTATTATTGCTGGGATTTGTAGTCCTCTACACAGCGCAGTGCAGAATATCACCAACTATAGAAGAGTACAACAAATCCCAGCAATACATTATACATACAGTGTATGATGTATTGCTGGGATTTGTATTCCTATGTATAATATACAGCACAATGTACCATCAGCTATAGAGGACTACAAATCCCAGCAATACATTATAGAGCACCATGTGTGGGAAAGTGCAGGCTTACCTGAGCAGTCTTCCAGCAACTTGCTTCTGAGATAGGGTCTGCCTGAGATAGGTGCGTCGTGTAAAGCGTGGATGTGGGTCTGGCAGCGGTGAGCGTGATTTGAGGAGGAGGTGCAGCGTGTGTGGAGCCGTGAACAGGGCCAACTGATCGGAAGCCGATTAATCGATTACTGAAAAAGTTGACAACTTTTTCAATAATCGATTATAATCGATTATGTCGATTAGTTGTTGCAGCCCTAGTCCCACCTGCTTAGAATCCATACCAGACCAGTATCTCATATTAGGGTTTGGCATGGATTTTTGAGAGGCCACAAGTTGTTTTAGACATTTAATAGTTTTGCATTTTAGAACTGGGGTGCCTTAAGAATTTGCGTACTTTTTAAAGGGTGCCGTGACTGAAAAAAGGTTGTGAAACACTAATATAGGTTATATGAGGGCCATCTTTAGAATGCATTCACTAAGAAAGCAACTCTGTTTTTGTTTTTCACAGGATGATTTGCGGACAGATGGCAGAGGATGTGAAGACTACAGAGGGATTGAAGTGGAGACAGATGTTGTGTCCAACACTACTGGATCTGCCCGTGTAAAAATTGTACGAGTCTGCACCGTCTATAGTCATTAAAAGCAGCACACATATTTCACTCCTCATATGTTCACTTTAAAAACACAAACAATATAGAACATAGTACCTGTGATCTGCTGAAGGCAACCTATCTAACCCATTGCCTTTCTGGGACTGGCACGCTGTTTGGTAGCTCCAGTGTTCATAGCTTTCATTAGAATTGCGGGCATGAACAAAGATGGAATTGTTCAGGACAGACTGGTCATTATCCCATATGAGACAGACTCTGTCTGCAGCTCAGCACATGTCCAATACTGACAGAATCTTTGGGTGCTGGAGCTGGTTGAGCCATGGACAGGCTGTTTTCTGCAAGCCACATGTACTATACCGGCGGTCCCCGGGTTACATACAAGATAGGGACTTTAGGTTTGTACTTAAGTTGAATTTGTATGTAGGTCGGAACATGTACATTTTTTAAGTGTAACTCCAGCCAAACATTTTTTTTAGTTTTGGATAGCATAGGGAAGGGCCACGGTTCTTTTGCTGTCTGTTTCTGTTGTTCATCAGATTATAATATAATTGACATTTTTTTTACTTAAAATGACACAGCAAAAAAAGTTTTTTTCTCATTTTAATTTTATTATGTAAACTTTAATTTTTATCATTTGTTTGCATTTTTTATTTCACTTTTTCTTTACTTTTTTTACATTTTTTTTTTTTTGTCTTTTTTAATTTAATTTTTTTTTAACTTTTTAATTTTTTTTGTATTTTAATGCTGGGAGCCATAGCCAGCCTGCTATTTGATATTTCAATTTGCAATAGCCAATAGCAGGCTGGCTATTGCATCTGCCCACTGCCTGCTGTCAAATCAGCAGAGGAGGGGCCTGAAGCAGAAAGTTTTCTATCAGGTCCCCCCATGCTGATTGACAGTGGGTGCAATAGCCAGCCTGCTATTGCATTTTACAATATCCAATAGCAGGCTGGGTATGGGAGACCGGAGGATCGGCTGAAGAGGAAGCCGGCGCATCAGCGGAGGTACGTGGGGCATCGGCGGTATGCAGCGGTCTGTGTCCCCGCTGCCTCCGCCAACACAGGCGCGGAGAGCAGCGAGGATTTGAAAGGACACAGGCTGCTGCAGCCACAGTGGACCCCGTACGTAAGTACGGATTGTTCGTAAGTCGGACGTCCGTAACCCGGGGACTGCCTGTATTTACTTTTTTAATGTGCCGGGGGTAGGGTTCAGAATTAATTTTTTAAGTAAATGTGCAGTTGTGCACCTATCCTTAAACAGAAAGTGATGTAGTAATATCAGATGAAAACACAATATGTAGTCAGTAGTGCAAGGGTGGAGATTTGTAAAGTGACTGATTTGATAGGTGCTTTGGTATCCGTATTGAAATTCCCCCATCACACACACATTGTGTTCTCATAACTAAAGCATGTTGGTTGAATCTTATCTTTTACTGCTAGAGGAAACCTATACTGAGCGGGTATGCATGATACCATTGCTGACCTCTTCTAAATGAGAATGCTGATCCAAAGACTTCAGTACTTTAAGTTCCTGACCTGGAACATGTATGCATAAAAGGAGTTCTGACTTAGTGTTCTAATCTCAGTGTCCTAATGAAGAAAGCTGCAGTGTCGGCATCTTTTTACAAATATGCTGTTAGGGAGCACCTTGGCAAAAATTAAACTGCTGCAAGGGGTGGGTAAAATTTGACTTGTCAGTGTATCTCAGACTTTTAGGAAAATTAGTGAGGCAATCACACGAGCAAAAATGTACATTTCTGGGGACATTCCGTACACCAACAGGGGAAGGCATAAATCAATTAGACATTTCTTGTAGCATAAATCAGAACTCCAGAAAAAGAGAAAAAAAAATCAAGATGAAAATGACTAAGCCATTATAAGATGATAAAACTAATAGTTGCTGCAATATTCGTCTTCAGTCCAGAGATTTCCTCCACACTCGTTTCTTCTGGTTCTGGTGACCCACTTCCTATGAGTGGTCATCCTGGACCCGCCCCATCCTTTGACTGTACAGTAGAAGGAGAAGCAGCACAATGATACACTCGTCCTTCTGTTAATCTGCTGTCTCCTGGTATTAGCATACTTCTTGACTGCATATGAACTGATTGTTTCTTGTGCTGTTTCTTCCTCTTATACTCCAGCCCTGCCATACAGTCATCGCAAACAGTGCTACATTTAAAACTCAAGCCGTTTTACTTTGTGGACTACAGAGCACACTGTCCTTCTGTTATGGATATGAGAAGAAAAGAGAGTGTTCTGTAGTCTAGAAGGGAAAACCCTGTGAATGTGAAAGGGGAAATTTCGGTGTGGCAGTGTTGTTCATTCAAACAGGAAGTTTGGATCTCACTGGATTTGTGGCAGGCTCACCAGGTATTTTTCTGTTTTTGAAGTGTTTTTTTAAAGGGGTGACACATGAGGAATGTGCATGTATTGCAGAGATGTACTGTATATGCTTATTTATTTTTTCTTCATTCTACATAGACATGAACTCTGGACTGGTTCACCTGTTATGGCTTGTAGTATATTATGGAGGCTTTACTGCCTGGTTGACTTTACCATGAAAGCATTTTTCGGGCATAGTTTTTATGGAAACACAGTTGACATTTACTTGTATGTTTCTTGTTTCAGGGTCACACAGATGTACTGGTTGGAGTCAAAGCAGAAATGGCGACACCTAAGTTGGAGCGACCTTGTGAAGGATACTTAGAGTTTTTTGTGGACTGGTGAGTAGATGCCTGTTTTTTTCTTAAAGGTGCGTTGCCAAAATGCGGCACCCAGGGCCTCCCACACGGAATTGCTCTAACTGCTGGCTGCGCCTGCGCAGTATAGCCTTATAGAAGTCTATGGCTCATCCCTCAGCCCCCGAGCGTTGGATCTTGGCAAGTATGCATCTGTGAAGGGGAAGGGTGGGCTCTGTGATTTCAGCAGTGGGAGCAGAAAGAATAATTGCACTTTCTCTGCTAATAACAGAACTAAACTGAATTCTTTGTCCAGAGTTCATTCACCATGGCACCCAAGGCATGCTGGATTGTACATGTCATGTTGGAATTCCTTTTATCTGTAAGGCAGCCAGGCAGCATCTTGAGAAGGAGGTCAGCAATGGCAGCCTACTTGTTTCATGGATTAAAACTTTTTTTTTTGTAAGCATTTTATTAATCTAAAGTTATAAAGCTAACCTTACAAGCCTAAAGCAGGCCCTGCGACATACCTACACGTACATATTTAGCTTGTTATGTTGGCATCATATGTGCTTTGTTTTGCAATCTTGTTAATTTCTTGTGTTTTATTTTGGCATGTATCCAGCTGGTTCATAAGTAAAGGTTTCCTATGTAATTTTATTTCATTCAAACAAATCTGCAATGCACGAGGTATGATAATTAAAGTGCAAGCTATTGCAGGCAAGTCACTAGGTAAAAAAAAAAAGCTGTACCATTGTTTTTCTGTACATACTATGACTCCTGAGAGAGGAATCGGCTCTCAGGAGTCATACAGAGGAAGCACATTTCTGTGTGGTGTTCAGTGGCCTTCTAGATGTACAGGAGCAGAAATGCTGCATAGGAATGAGAAGTCTCCAATAGAATATCAAGATGTTTAGGGACCTTCCACTTGTAGACAGGTTCCATATGGGGTAGGTGGGTGTTCACAGCAGGGCTTTGGTGTCCAGGAACTATTCCAGTTGGTGCTAGATCCTTTTAGGATTTGGATGCCCAAGTTTCTAAGGCACAATCTAAATAAAATACCTAAAGAGCATACATCTCAGCAGGTGAGTATATCTGTTGTGCAGCATATGTGGCCAGTATTTGGCCCAACACTAGGTCAAAGTTGTTCATTTACTATGTTGTAAAGGTTAAAGTGTATGTCAAGCCTTATTATTCTTTATCAGTTTTGAGTAGAGTGGGGACAGCTCAGAATCCCTGTCAGGTGGTTTCTGAGGCTTCATAACTAGATTCATCATCACTTCCTGTCCTGCAACACTTTACCAGACAGGAAGTGAGGGAAACTCTCCTTAGCAAGTAGGGAAAGGCTAGACTCTGTCAGTTTTATTTGTGTATGTATTTCCTTGCAGATGTTCCCTCACTTCCTGCCTGGAAAAATGTCAGGGCAAGAAATAAGACTAAATCGCCCGAATGGAGCTCCAGATAGATCTATAAAATCCATAGGAGGGTTAAAGAAGAACTATGAGATGAGTGATTTCCACTCACCTCATAGTTCTAGTCGACCTGTGGCAATGAGACTGTCACAGGTCGGCTCAGTAGATCGGGAGGTGAGTGAACACATACCGGGTTCGCTCACCTCTCATTCCTGTCACGGCTCTCTGCCGTGACTGGGGGAGGGGCTGGATTCCCCTCTCCCCGCTCCGATCTTCCAGCGCTGACTGGCGGAATGCACGGGGGAGGGGGCGGGTACAGCTGGCTCTGCCTCTAGATAGGCAGAGCCAGCTGTCACTCACGCAGCTGGGCGGATCCCGTCGTCTAAGTCGGGATCCGCTCCGGCTGCGGCGTCTCAGTATACCGCGAGCTGTAGCTGGCGGTATACTGAGCTTAGGGTAACGGGAGGACGCTAGTTTGTGTCCTTCCCTTACCCTAAGGAGAACTATGGGGAAAAACACTGACCCCATAGTTCTCCTTTAACCTGCCCCACCCTATCCAAAACTAGAAAAAAATTATATTTAAAATTTGTATATTTTGCTCGGTAGCATACATTTTGCTTTATATTCAATAGTTTAAAATGAATGTTGCATGTTATAATTTTCCTGCATTACTGGTGCTTAAAATACTTTATGTATTTTGCATTTATACTGGTCAATGTTTTCCGTTTGCTTATTATGTCCTCTTATGTTATTAATGAGTACATTACATAAAACAAACGAGACAATGTCTTGAAATGAAAAGATGTTGAAAATGTCTGTCTCATTTTGTGATTGGTTAGTTTAATAGGGTCTCCTTTCATCTAGAGGTATAACCTGTCAGGACGTAATGCTTTCCACACTCCCTGTTGTGCAGTTATTTCGTTTCTGGCTTTCTAGCTTGCTCAAGCAGATTGTGTCTGTTTCTGGTTATATTTTATTTGGACCATTACCGGCATCTGAGAGTGTTCATATTAACCACTTTCTGTCCTCAGAACAACACCTTGTGTTCGTTTTTTTTGTGTAAATTCTTTATTTTTAGTAGTAAATAAAGTAGGATTAAGATGTACAGTCACAATGTATAGGTAAAGTAGACCAACGAAACAAAGTTAGGTATTGGTGAGCCATAGCACAATCGTGAGTCAATGTACAGAGTCCACAAAATTGCCCAAGGTTTCCAAAAGGCTGCCATAGTGTATGAAAGATATGAACATCTTCATCCAAATTTAACCTGAAAAGTGCAATAAAACAA
>NW_017307389.1:175149-220323 GCF_000935625.1 Nanorana parkeri
AGAAAGAGAGGAAGGAAAAAAAAACGGGGGGGAGGAGTTTGCCTCTTAACACCCCACTCTCCTTCTCTGTCACTTCAACCTCTTGCTCCAAGATCAGTGATTCATACTTGTTTTATAGTTATGATAGAGTTCTAACAGTGTTGGCTTTCTTCCACTTTCTCACGCTTTTGGTCTTATTGTGTGCAGAAGTGTATGACTATAGTAGGCCCCCCTAGACTGTACCTTTTGTGGGTAGGGTCTAAACTGAATGGTTACGGGAGTTCTAAAGTCTCAGCATACATTATTCAGTTTTAACAGGAGCATTGTAATAAGAATACATAATGGAGTTGTTTTTGATTATGCAATCAAAGTTTACGTGAAAAAAAATCCCTTTTATGTAGTGAGTGCTGCCTTCTGTCCCTCTATTGCTTTCAACAGCATCCTGGATCCCATTGTGCTTTGCATCTTTTTCTTTGCTGCTTGATGTGATACAATCTCAATTCCTCAAGGACATATAGCCCATAATGCATTGCTTCCAGCAAGCATTGATTATGTTGCATTATTCAGATGTTGAGTTGTAGTTCAGAAGGCAGGCTGTGTAAGAGTGGTGATGCAAGAAAGTGCATATTCACAGGGCTGAGTGAAATTGTGTCAGTGCATTGTGGAAGTAGACACCTCAGTAATAGCTCTTAAATCTTGAAGTGCTTTCTCCAGATCACCTACAAAGGGGGATTTTAGACTATGGATTTTTTTGGCACCAATATAAAAATGGAAGTTTAGGGATTGTTCATACTGTTTACCAAGAGGCTTTTCGGGTTGTAGATGCCATTTCCGGTGACTGGGTATCAAACCAGAATGAAGCATTATCCATTTTGCATTTGCTTACATATTCTAAATGAAGTTGGAAGTCTAAATGAAGAGGGAGCAGAAGTCAACTTAATTGCTCCAATTTGGCCAAAGAGGACCTGGGACAACGTGCTAAGTCTGATGTTAGCGGAAGACCCCTAAATGCTCCCTGTTTTGGAAGATCAGGTTCAGTCTCATCTGAAAGTAGTATGACTGTATCTAATAGCCTGGCGTTTAAGTAGAGTAACTGAACTCTGCAAGCTGTGGCTACAAAAGCGCAGGCAGAGGGCAAAGGACACCAGTATTCCCTGTGGTCTCCCTGAAGCTAATCTTTCCCCCATTACAGATTACCATGCCTTGTTTCACACTGTCTGTGTGGAGGTGATCATCTTGGAAGAGACAGGGTTTTGCTTCACTAAATTTCACTGTAAACCTCTTGGGCCTAGCAGTCAGAGGCAGCAGTGCCTTAGACCTCACACTCTAGATATATAGCTATGAAGCTGTAAGCACACTTACACAGTCGCATGCCAGGAAGTGCAATGCTATTTTTCAAGGGGAATTTAGGACAAAAGGAGTAATTTTCAGGGTACTGCTTGGACATGTTATATGTAACATGTCAGAGTTAACATGTGTTCCCTATAACATGGCAAATCAATGTTTTTGTTCAGTCCCACTTTGAAATTACGGTTCTCTCAGAAAGATATAATTCATTTAAAAAAGAAGTAAAAAAACTAGTGACATCTACTATGCACTTTACAGTTTGAAGTGTTTATTTCCTCTCCATACTATGATATAGTTAACGTAACAATGTTTTCTTTACTACAGAAGAGTCTTCATAAGGATTTACCCTTGGTACACTAATAACGCAGATTCTGCTACATGCTGCCTTAATACCAAAAAAGCATTGGTACTTTCGTGGCTAAAGATCTTCCTTGGTGCAGATTTTTGTATTCATCCTTCGATCTGCTTGAGATGCCCATTGGGAACCCTTACCTAATAATCAGTTTTGACAATGTTAGCATATGGCACAAAGAAAAGAACGGCTGATAGATGGGTTAGGATATGCTGAGGTTGTTCAACTCTTTACTCATTTCCATCGCTAAGTTCAAAAACTCATTCCACACGTGATTCCTACCTCTTGGACCAATTTAGAACCTGCCTCAGTTTGGGGAAACCGTAAAGTCTATGTATAAGACAACACTTTTTCATTCAGTTTTGAATAGAGTAGGATAGTGTTGGGCCCACTGCCAAATTTGTATTGCTATCTGTTTTTGCCGGGAAGATTTACCCCTCCATTTGACCTGGTGACCATTGTCACTGAGACAGAAAATGAGGGGAGAGCCTATGTTTTAGGGCTCATTCAGATGGGCGTGCATGCTTGTCTGAATGAGCCCTAAAACATAAAATGATCCGATCCCGGAAGGGATGGGTACTGCGTGTAATTGTGCGCAGTTGCCTTTTCTTCCCTATGGGAGGATGCGGCTGCACTTAATTATGCATGGTCACATGCACACGCAATTACACGTGGTAGCACGCATACCCAGACCCGCACAGCTTTGAAGGTGCGGTTGTGTGTCTCACCTTGTGTAAATGTGTTCTGCCGTGTCCTCCAATAGGGAAGAACAGGCTGCTGCAAGCAATTACACGCAGTACCTGCCCCTTCCGGGATTGGGTCATTTTACGGGTATGCACGCCCACCTGAATGAGTCCTTAGAGTTTTCACCAGGGCAAGAAGTGAAAGGAAAACATGCAATTGGGGAAAATGTTTGGATGGCAACTGTCTAAGATGGGATTTCCCCTTACTTTGTGAAGATTTCCTTCTGTGTTTAGGAAATGAAAATCTCCCCATGGGGACACAGACAGCAAATGTATAATCCGATGGGGTTTATAACTCTTCCATACTCAACCCAAATCTAAAAAAAAAAACGTTTTGGCTTTACATACACTTTATTTTAGTAAAAGAAATGTCTTTGAACAACTGTGTGATAGTGCCCTCTAATGTTCAGAAGTGTTCGATCATAGAGAGTTTGCTCATCATCCATGGAATATTTTATATTGAATAAGGATATTATTTTTAGTCCAGTAAAGTTTTAAATGGGTCTGAACTTGGATCTGTTTGACAATTTTATTGATTTTTTTTGGCTAAAGGTTTTTTTTTTCTTAGACAACTATTATGTACTGTGATTGTTCAGATGTAAACAGAAAGTGAAATGACTTAACATGATGTAAGTGGGTCATTTGAGTGTTTCCAGCTGAGATTTAGCAATTTCCTTTAGTGCTCATGTGCCAGATTATTATCTCAGTGTCTTTCTTTAATAATTCCCTAAGGGTAAGCTATCTTCAGCCTGTGATTATCAATCCAAATGAAGCTCACACTTGGGTCATGTCTTAATACTGTGAGAAACGTTTGAAGTGTATTACTGGTTGTGTGCAACAGCTCACTGTAACTTTTATTTAATATAATATCCCATGCATGTTATTAATTGCATATTACAACAGGGCTGGACAAATCCCAGGTGCCATGTAGCCAATCTTCTTCAAAAATCACAGCTGGCTCCTAGTTTTTGAGGTTTTCTCCAGTTTTTATCAATTGAGCTGATGCCTAAAGATATCCTGCTGGCTCCTGGATTGGACAGACTAGCTTCTAAGCTTCATATTAATTTGTCCACCCCGCATTAGAAAAAGTGGGATACAGGACATGTCGCTTCACTGCATAATGAACACACAGTGCATTCAGAGTTTCTCATGGCTCTTCAAGTGGAAAATCCATTCAGTAACTTATAAAATAACAAACATCTCATGCGGTTATTACAATAGCAAGCTGAATTATAAAAGACCAAAGTGTTAGATCATGGTCCATACAACTCAATGTCTAACCTAGGGACTGGGAGAGGACCTAATTAATGCTATGTGAGCACCCGGTAACATAATTATAGCCACAAGTATTTAGAAAGGGTCCTGCTTGCAACATCAAAGGTAGAAACTAAGTCGCATGTGGCACACAAGCCCATAATACATAAAATCCTTTAAATCATCATGAATACAGCATAATTGGTACGTTGGGGCACAGTGAAAGCTCTCTGCTAAAAGTCTATCCCGTCACCTTTTTACTATATGATGCATGAGCAGAACTTGGAAAGCAGGGAATATTAAAAACAATTTACATTGAGCATATGTGTATTTGTAGTAGTTGCAAGAAGATGTACTTCACCTCTAAGTCATCCAGGCAGATGTTGAAAAGACAGCAGAATTGCCTGCCTCCCATATGTAAATCAGTTTAGTTCCCTTTTTTATTTAATTTTTTATAGATTTATGTGATAGAATTGTTGTTGTCTTCTAGCTCAGCAAATGCGACTCCAGAGTTTGAAGGTCGTGGGGGAGAAGAGCTTGGCACAGAGATAGCAAATATGCTGTACAAGATATTTGAGAACAAGAGCAGTATTGACCTTGAATCCCTCTGCATTTTGCCAAGAGAGCATTGCTGGGCCCTTTATATTGATGTTCTGGTAAGTAAAAGGCAACACAGTGATGCAATTAAAGAGAATGTATAGTGCAGTGGTTCTCAACCTGTGTAACCTCAGGACCCACATTTGTCCTTGGTCATTAAGTCACGACCCAAGTCGCACTGCAATTGAACACACGGCATTAGGGTACCATGCATTCCGGTGTGGGTGTACGAACTGTGGGTGGGGGTGCGTTTGCAATACCATTTGAATGAATGGCAATGTAACACACCTCCCTCACCAGACTGCACAGTAGGTGCTATTGCACGGTACAGTGCCGTTAATGCACTGTACTAGTGTGAACGGACCCTCCAAAAACACTGACACACACACAACTACAGACACACACTCAGACAGTCTCACACACACATACACAGTCCACCCAGTCTCCCTACCTTATGAAAACTGGAGTGAATCTTCAGCCTGTACAGGTGCAAGGAGGCAGAATGTGATGTCACTCCGGTCCAGGCACCTCTATATGACATGTGAGAGAGTTGTAAGCAATGCACATATGAATGGAGCTGCCTCGTGGCCATAGCCCCATCCCACCTCAAGCTGACACTCGGCGCCGGGCAGCATATTTTGAATGGCTGCTTGGCACAAGAACTGACAGTGCTGCGCTAGGGGGACGCAGAGGAGCCTCTTACCTAGAAAAGTGTAAATCAAGCGATGACCCACTGAACACAGCAGTTGAGAACCAAGAGTATAGTGGATAGGTACACATTTAAAAAAAAAAATTTTTGGTCAGTCTACCAAATGTTTTAATGTTTTACTTTTTTTTTCAATTAAAGGGACACTAAACTCCGGAATTAAATCTCACAAATGCATTCAAGTACCTTAACTATTAACAAAATTGTATCTTATTTATGTATCACTCGGCTGTAGATCCTCAAATCATCTCTGAATTCATGCGGACAGTGTCCTTCCTTCTGGAGTGTGGCTACTTTTCTTCCCTATGGTCCCTGTGTGTTGAAAAGTAGTCACCTCTCCAGGCTCACTCCTGTGATAGACTATCATTTCAATACAAATTAGTAAACTAAACATGAGATTGTAGTCCATTATGCGAGCGAACTTGGAGTGGTGAATATATCACAACACATGCTGGGAGTTCAGCACAATAGGCAACAGGGAGAAAATATTCTTGTTTGCCAGGGGTCTTGATGAGAATTTAGAGGAAAATGTTTCCGTTTGCATTTAAACTGACCACAGTAGTTAGCTTGATTGTGATTTCTGTGAAAGGTAATTGCTGTTTATTGGATCCTTATGCTTCTTCAAGTCATACAGTATACAATGGGGAAGTGAAATCTCCCAAGTCATAGTTGTTAGTGGTGGAAGTGTACTCGGACACAACATTCCTCCCTCTGACACCTAATGGCCTCCTTATAAAGAATAAAAAATAAAGAAGATTGGAAAATATGGGCTTTCACTAAAATGTTTGATGTACTGTGTGTTTATTGAATTCCAGATTGCATCAGCTCTGCGCAGTGCCACAACTCAATGCCTCATGATCAGATTGCAGACCTGTAAATGGAGAACTGTATAATGTATTCTACAAGTATACAGATACTATGAAGTGTTGACACAGATTTTAAACCCTCGAGAACTGGTCCTGTTACATTGCTAGATTATTACTGCATCTGGCAGGCACTTGCTGTGCAATATTAAAGTGACACTAAACTCAGGAGTGAAATCTTCAAAATTAATTCAAGTGATTCAAATCATCTCTGAATTGGTGCTGACACTGACCTTCCTTCTGGAGGGGGGCTGCTTTTGTTCCCCATGGTGCCTGTATGTGTTGTAAAGTTGTCACTGCTCTAAGCTCGCTCCTGTGATGGACTACAAATCCCCCCCCCCCTCCCCTGTTCAATCCTCCAGCGCTGACTGGCGGAACGGGAAGGGGCGGGTACAGCTGGCTCTGCCTTTTTATATAGGCAGAGCCAGCTGTCACTCACACAGCTGGGTGGATACAGACAGTAATGTCGAGATCCGTCCCGGCTGCGGCGTCTCGGTATACTGAGCTTAGGGTGATGGGAGGACGCTAGTTTGTGTCCTCCCGTTAACCCTTAGGAGAACTATGGGGAAAAGCCCTGACCCCATAGTTCTCCTTTTTAAGGTACTTTAATGCATTTTTAAGATTTAACTCCTGAGTTTAGTGCAACTTTAAGAGGTTATCCCAGAAAATAGAAATTCATTCATTGAGCCTCCTTGTAAAAAAAAAAAAAAACAGGGGACCCAGAGCCACTTTTAATACCTGGCAGACAGAAATATGACAAATAAAATGCATTGGTTCCGTATATGGAGGTTGTATTTTACGGTCAAATAGCAGTGCCAGACATCACTAGCAGTACGGTGTGTAAAATCTATGATTACATCTCTGTATCCAGAGAAAACACTAGAGCTACAGCTACATAGCGACCCCCTCCATGTTGCTAAATGAGGTCCTGACTAAATGGGATTTTCCTAATTTTAAAATTCATAGCAGGTAACTATGGATCATAGCATAACCGTACTGCGTACCATGAGGTCCTTCCCTTACTGTGTCTCTTGTATTCGCATCATTATGCATTTTATTCATGTATAATGAAGGTTTGTATGCACATAATGAATTCTCCCTTCGCAAGATTATCTCCCCAAGCAGAGTAGTTTGAAAAACACTGACTTAGACCACCTGTTGCAGATATATGAAAGAGATAAAAATAACTTGTATGCAAAATGTAATTGGCTCTTTATAGTTGGTAATTTCATTATTGTTTGTTCATAAAAAGCATGATTTAGGCTATTGGTAGTTATAGAAGCATTACAAATGGCCACCTGACTAATTGCTCATTGTGTGTACTTTAATGGAGACTAAAGCTGTGACTATGTTGCTTGAAGAAAACAAATGAAAAATTACCATGTAGATAAGAGTACTTAAAGCATATCTCCAGGAAAAGGGGAAAAAAACACCTCTTACGGAGGGGGCTGACCCCGCACTGCAACGGTTAACTGCACGTTATGGTCTAGGACAACCTTTCTCATCCATGGTGCCTTGTGACTTCCTCAGGGGTGCCTACATCACTTCCTGCATTTAGTGTCACTCTCCAGTGAGAAGCTGATGAAGCAGATCTCTGCTTCATCAGCTTCTGTCTGGGTCCCTAGGTGACATCGGAGGTCTTGGAGACCCCTGATGTCTCCATAAAGAGGACCTGTTTGGTGAACTGGCTATTACATAGGGGATTTCTTAATCCACTATGTTATAGCAATAAAGTTGTCTAAAAAAAAAATTACAGCATTAAAAAAAATAAAGGTAAAAAAAATATTCACAAATAATAATTAAAAAAAAAACACACGTTGCATGACGGAATAAACGTCAGTCAAAGTACCGCAGCGCTGAATACTGAAAAATGGCCTGGCCAGGAAGGGGGTGAAACACCCCGGTCTTCAAGTGGTTAAATGTCCTACCAGGCCATTATCTTGCATGAGTATCTGGTATGGATTGGCGAGGGGGGGTTTGCACACAATGCTTTTTACATTTCAGGTTTTTTACATTTTAGCCTGAGGTGCCTTGAGATTTTGCATACTTTTAAAGGGTGCCGTGACTGAAAAAATGTTGAGAAACTGGTCTATGGGAGCAGTGTAAAGGAATTTTATTTATCTGATCCCCGGTTCTGCAGGCTCCAAGTCTGGCCCCTGCAGCCTCTTTGCCCCGCAGTCGGAGGCACACTGCCATCCTCATGTACAGTGCATGGCCAATTGCCCTGCATCATAAGTGAAGAGGGCAAGGTGGGTGTCCACTGCTGAAGGAGAGGGGATCAGGGAGGTTAAATGTATTTTACACAGTTCCCCTAGACATAAACAGGCAGTTACTCCTGCACTGCAAGTTTTTGGGGGGGGAGTTTACCTGGAGATAGGCTTTTATTGCATTTTACATGTTGCTCAGGATTAGAAAGGATGCTTCTAGTGTTTACAACTTCTAATGATATTCTTGTGTTTTAATAGCGCACTTTTTCTGTCTTCTTTTTGGGGGGGATTCAGCTTTTAGAGTGTGGTGGAAACTTGTTTGATACCATATCCATCGGTGTTAAGGCAGCAGTATTTAATACAAGGTAAGAGCAATACAATTTGTACAGATTATCCTTAGTTTTTGTTTCTGCACACATTTTAATTTGTTTTGATTTGTTTTAAAGATTGAAAAAGATTTTCATTATTGTATTTACGTCTGTTTTCAGATAAGTCTGTTTATTTTAGTATATCTGATATGCTTGGTACTTTAAAATTGTTACTGATGAAGGTCATCAGTTTATTTATTTTTATGTTTTATACGTGTATTTTGTTTTAAGGTTTCACTTAGTTAGAAGTTTTTCTGTGTTCCTTTTCGGAATGTCTAAATTGCATAAATTAACTGCATTGTTTATTTTTCTTATTTAAAGTGATTATTGACCCCTTAAGGGACAAGCTTCAGATGCTTGTCTTTCAGTTAAGGACCAAAACAATAGTGCATGTGTCCACATTACAATCGAATTGCGTCATATATAATCTATACACATTAGGTACTAAAGATACCAAAAGTAATACAGTCCTCAAAGTTAGCTTGACATAAATACTCAACACGTTTCGTGATATTGCTTCTTCAAGAGTCCTTTGAATCCACAAATAGATAATGACATGTTAATGCCATGTGACATATCAGAAGATACATAACATTCATATTCTAATCACCGTCCAAGTACAACTCCATCTCTTTAGCCTACTTAACTAACAGTCTGTGGTCAATCAGCATCATCCGGCACCCGCAAACAAGGCGGGAAGGGGTGGAGCAGAGGGGAAAATGCAAAATACACTATTGCTTTATACGATTTTCTCTATATATCCACATAAACTTACAGATAAGGTTTGTGCTGTATTAATTTTGTGGTACAGTATTGTCATCTCTTCATGAATAATCTCAGTAGCTTTTGATTTGCTGTTTTGTGGAGTAAGAGAACATCAGTTGTAATATGGCAGGCAGGCAAAGCGAAGAATGCCTGTGATGTTCTACGGTGCCCTGCTGAACACTTGAAAGCAATAGAATCCACATGTTCTTCCTCGGAATCCCTTTGTTGTAGTCCTCGTTGGGATGGGTGTTTATCCAGTAGGCAGTGGGTGAAATTCTGAAATCTTGTGTTCTCCGGCATATGTGAAATACTGCACAACTGAAAGGATGGTGGAAGGCAAAAAATGTGTTTTCAGGAGTTGTATGCGTAGAACTAACTTTAGTTCCCCTTTATGACGTATTGCTACCTACTAAACATGTTTATTGTGGGAACAAAACACTTTTTTTTTTTTTTTTTTTTTTTTTTTTTTAAACCACAAAAAAGGTGATAGTGCAAAACCCTTGTTTTAAAGGGACACAAATGTAAGGACTAGATTCTTCACAGTTAGAGCTGTGAAAATGTGGAATAGACCCCCCCCAGGAGCTAGTTCTAGCGAGCTCAGTTAACTTTTTAAACATCAGGATTGGTAAATGCACAGAATATTACTGGATATTGAGTTCTTATAGGTATATTAAGCACCAGGGATTGTTGATCCAGGGAATATCCGATTGCCTTTTGGGATCAGGAAGGAATTTTTTCCCCCTGTTGGAGCAAATTGAACCATGCTTTTTATAGGGGTTTTTTTTGCCTTCCTCTGGATCTACACAGTGGGTGGGTAATTGAGGGCACAGCGTTCTGTTTAGGCTTTTCTTCTTTTTTTTTTTTTTTTATATCTATAGGTTGAACTTGATTGGACATGTGTCTTTTTTTTCACCCTGACTAACTATGTAAGGGTACATTAACAGAAGAGCCCCTAGTTCCCTTAAGAATCATACCGTGCCATCATATACAGAAATTGACTGGGTGTTAAAAAGAAAAACAAAAAAAATATATTGAGGAATCTCCATTTTGGCAGCTTAACAAAAATGTTAATTGCATTGCAAGTCACCTCATTAAACATGTTTACCTGCTCACACCATCAACTGCTAGTATAAAAGCTGTATAAAAATAAATGCTAGTGTGTCATCACCTTTGACGTCACCCGGTGACAGTGAGAAATAATGTGGTTTATTTGTATAAGGAAAATATGGATGTCTCCGTCTCTTACTAAATAGAGGGGTCAGGTGGAGTAGTCCAGTCATTAAAAAAAAAAAAACGAAAACCTTTTATATATAGTTTAACATATTCAATGTTTGATGTGTAACCAGGATACCTAAAGTGAGTGTTTTGGAAGATGATGAGGGAACTAAAGAAATCGAACTGTCAGATGATCCTTACGACTGCATGCGGCTCAATGTAGAAGGTGTCCCGTGTATTGTCACATTAAGCAAAGTAAGTATTCCTGCAATTTACATTTACATCTGTTTTTTTTTTTTTCTTTTCTTTCCACTGACCTGGAATGAGCAGTGGATTATAACTTCACGTGGTTTCTAGTGCACAGGAACTCCAAGCAACATCTAGAAATCATTAAAGGATAAGTGCACCAAAATTGATATTTTGCTATAGGTGGAACCTGGTTGGCAATCTTGTTTGTGTTGGATCTCCCTGCCATAATCCAGGACTCTTGTTACTCTGCACCTGATCATTTTGCATGTTGCTCACCCAACTGTGCTTGTTTCCCTTTTCTCTTGTTGCATTCCCCCCACAATGTAAAATAGAGTTTATGCTTACCACACCAGGTGAGAAAACCCAAGATCTCCATCACATGTATCTCTGCAATAAAGTACATGAGAGATATAAAAAATGGTCAGGTGGTTTATTATTTATCCAGCAGCTACCAAAAGCTGTGGTATCGGGACAGGGTGGACTGACCTTTTAAACATCAAATGCTATTCATGAAATTGTCCTAGTGTAATATAGTTAGAAAATACACTACATTTTGGCTTAGTATATGTTTCTATACTTCAGTGATTTTTTTTTAAAGCTTCTCACACTGCTTCTTTGTAAGGCAACCTCATCTTGTGTGTAACCATGTGACACATGCAGAATCACATGCTTACACACAATGGGTTGAACCTGATGGTCCTGTGTCTTTATTCAACCTCAAATACTATGTAAAGCGTGGGAATGAGGCTGCAGCTGACCCAATGGCATGTACTGGCTTGCTTATCTATTTACTAGCTTCAGTCAGTAGATGGAGCTCTAAAGAAGTCTTGGCAGCTGAAATCTTGGCTGTTATGTTAATACATTTGAATGACTTAGAGCAGTGGTTCTCAACCTTTGTAACTTCAGGACCCACATTTGTCCTTTAACACATTTGTCCTTTGGTCATTAAGTTGCGACCCAGGTCACACTGCACACACACATACAGTATACACTCCCCCAAAAAATGTTTTTTTTTTGTTTTGTTTTTTAAGATCCACCCTCCCTACCTTACGAAAACTGGAGTGGATCCTCGGCATGGAGTCCAGTGTGGGCTGCTGTGCTGTGACGGAGCGCCATCTGTGTGTGGATTGCTTGTACAACCCCCTTGCGTGCCCTTTACAGATGCCTGGAGCCAGAACGTGATGTCACTCTGGCACCGGAACCTCTACAGGACATGCCAGGAAGCTGTAAGCAATGCATGTATGGATAGAGCTCCCTCGTGGCCATAGCTTCATCCCACCCCACCTTAAGTTGACACTCGGCTCTGAGTAGCATATGAATGGCTGCTTGGCAAGAGAACTGACAGTGCTGCGCTAGGGGAAGGTTGAGAAGCATCTTGCCTACAAAAGTGGAAGGCACTCTGACCCACTGAACATGGGGTCGCGACCCACTTTTGGGTCACGACTCACCAGTTGAGAACCATGGACTTAGAGGAAGGACAAACTCCCCTCTGCTTTGCCAGCTAAAACATGATGTTTGCCATAATGTGCTAGCATGCACAGCATATTAGCACATTTTGACCGACTTACCTTGTAAGCTATCCCCTCCAGCGCTGCGATTCAACGCTCTCCTCCGTCACTAGGTCTTCCATTTTCACCTGGTCTTCTTTTCAGGTTCAGCCTCTTCAGCCTCTTTACTGACTATGCACAGGATCTTGCCAGGCTTGTGTACTTCCCTGCTAATGCGCAGTATTCTGACTCCAATTGTTGAATTAGTGATTTATCCCTTCCTGAGACCTCTAGGCCTGGCCTGTATAAGCAGATATAATCGCCCGCAGACAATCTTTATCAGATAGCTGAACTCACTAAATAAATTTTCATCCACGAAGATCTTTATTAAATGCAGCAGGTTACTGACAGACAACAGGATGTAGAAGATGGATGAAAAGGCGGTATTTCTAGGTCAAAAGATGATGATGCCTTCCTCCTCCATGAGAGCATGAATACATGTGGCCGGCAATATGGCCAAATGAGACCCATATGGAGAAGGAGTAGGAAATGCAGAAAAAAGAGGTGCATTAAATAAAATGACCACAAGATGACCGTATATGAACCAACTATACTACACACAATACATGATGACATACTAACCACATGAATACCTAATTCACAATAATATCAATATTAACTATTACTATGCATTCTCATTCAATAGCTTTGACAGCACACGCAGCTCAGTGCACCCACACACTGACAGGCAGTAAGGCATCAATTATGACCAGAGACATACAGAGTCTCTTGTCATGAAAACCCTACCTGTCAGCATTTTTTCTTTTTTCTAACTTCAACTTTAAGTAAACATGTCTCAAACCTGGTTAATTGGGCATATATTGCAAACTGCATCTTAAAACGATCAGCAGATCCCAAGATCTATGTAGCTGAGGTTGAGCTTGGCCCAACCCACTCCCCTTCCTATAGATCAGTAGGTGGGTGGGAGGGAGGGATGTGGCTGAACTCTGATTATAAAAGAAAAAGGTCAAGCCAATGTAAAGTCAACTTCCTCTATCTGCATATGTCAGTCCCTTTTAACATTCAGCTTTTTAAAAAAAAGATAAGGTTTGCTTATGCGTTATTTTCAGTTCAAATTTCTGAGGTTTGCAACAGGCTTACGTTAACTTTATGTACTGTGCTTTTTCAGTCCAGCAAGCTAGGCTAAATCGAAGCACAGACATGAGGTAATCATGGTTCGATTTAGTCAATGCAGACAGCCTAAAATTCCTTTTCCTTTTTATATCCTATAAACGTGTTCTTGGCCCATAGACCTGCAGCGGGCACTGCCTGCATATTTGTTTTCCGTCCTATGCCTGTGGCAAATGTTTGGGTTTTAAGCTGTTTTATAGATGCCAGTCAGTTTCTGTATTGGAAGAAATATATATTTTTTGTTTTTAAATCCTTTTTTTTTTAAAAGGTCTTACTTTGTTTTCTACAGATAGGTCACCGACATGTGGTAGATGCCACCCTGCAGGAAGAGGCCTGCTCCTTGGCCAGTGTACTTGTTGCTATAAACAGCAAAAGCACCCTGACTTGCATGAGAAAAATGGGCAAAGGAAGCTTGGATCCTGAAAGCATCTTTGAGATGATTGAGGTAAAGACGTTCAAATATAATTCTGTGAAATACTATACGTTTCATACTTCCATACCGGCATATCCTAAATCAAGTAGTAGTTAAAGCGGCACTAATACTCCAGCTGTCACTTATTTCTAGTACCTTCTGCCAGAATAGCGCACCTCGAAAGAGCTTGTGGGACTGACCAACATTAGTTCCTAACTCCAGTGGTTGTCCTCACGGAGAATGAAAGCACCACTCCATTAGTATGTGTATAGTTCTACTTTGTGTTCAGTTAAATTATCCGTTGTCTTTCGGGGGCTTTATGAATCCTCCTTCATCAGGACTGGGGTATTGATCAGGACTGGGGTATTGATCAGGACTGGGGTATTGATCAGGACTGGGGTATTGATCAGGACTGGGGTATAATAGGTTAAAGTCATGTCAAGTTATGTGACACATAAAATGCTAACATGGCACTGGAAGATGCCTGTTCCAGCTCAAGTAATGCTGCATCTACTAGCCGAGTGGGTATTCCACTTTTTTCTTTGATTTGTTAAGGATTGCCTTAAAGCCCCCTTAGGAATAAAGAACTGGCCAGTCTGTGGGAGGAGTTTGATATTTTGACAGCAGGTTTAGAAAAATATATAATAAATACAGGATAATGGCATAACTGAAATCTGAATTAATAATTATTATTTTTTCTGTTGGACATTCTATTCACAGTGCCATAGCGGAATAGGTCCAGGATGCAGTTCTCATGATTAAACTGGAAATGGACATTGGGCAGATGACTGGTGTTCCTAATGGAGACATCAGGAGTCTATTAGACCCCTAATGTCTCTCCTGTCAGACTGTGCTGTTTACCGGCTTTTCAGCTGGGATTTTGACAGATCTGAACTGGCAAATGCTCAGCACTTCCAGGTTAACACTCTGCAGAGGACATCAGGAAATGGATGTTAATATCCTTAATATCCTCTCACTCACCATCCTGATGCTGCATGCTGTGCTTCCATGCTGCCAGGAGGAGCTGGAGAGCCGGGGAACCACGGAGGGTTGGCACAGTCCCAGTACTGTAAAGGTGATCAGGCGGCTCTACAGCTGCCCATATCACTTTTACCTAAATTCTGGAGCCTGCTGAGAAAGATACATGCTCAGCTTGTTTTGACTTTTTCGATTGCTGGGCATACAAGACACGCCCAGAGAGCTCCGCTGGTTAATTATTGACCATCTCCTGGAAATGCTGGTTACCTGGTCATCACTGCTTTGAGCACTTTGCAGTTACCGACTTTAAAGGAGAACTATGAGGTGAATGATTTCCACTCAATTTCATAGTTCGAGCCGACGTGTGACAATGGAACTGTCACATGTTGGCTCAATAGATCGGGAAGTGAGCGAACACATACCGTCGCTCGCTCACTTCTCGATCATGTCCTTGCAGAGAGCCCTGACTGTCACTCACGGCTCCCTGCAGGGATTTCCCCACTCCGATCCTCCAGCGCTGACTGGCGGAACGGACGGGGGAGGAGGCGGGTACAGCTGGCTCTGCCTCTAGATAGGCAGAGCCAGCTGTTAATCACGCAGCTGGGTGGATCTCGACAGTAATGTCGGGATCCGTCCCAGCTGCGGCGGTCTCAGTATACCGCAAGCTGTAGCTCGCGGTATACTGAGCTTTGGGTGACGGGAGGACGCTAGTTTATGTCCTCCCGTGACCCTTAGGAAAACTATGGGGAAAAACACTTACCCCATAGTTCTCCTTTAAACATGCATGCTAGAATCAAGAAGTCTTGATTTGCATTATGGTTCCTGTTCAATGATGCAGAAAGTATTGAAATATTACATCAGTATGACAGACAGACAGACAGACAGACAGACAAACAATGTGCATTTTCATGACTTAAAGGATATATATCACCAATCGCAGTCATTGTTTTGCCCCAAGACAGGTTTGCTTTAACTCAGTTTATGTTCACACCATAAGGGAGGTTAGAGTTCTCATAAATATTGAAAATGGACAGCAGCTACTGCATAATGTCTCATTAATGCAATCATTTTTCTAAATTAAAACAGAATTATTTCCCACAGTTTTCACATAACATGAATATTCAGTGACAACATTTCTCATAGAGTTCTGATTTTGAACCAGGTCACTGTATAATAAATCAGACGCACTGTAATATATCCATGCCTTTTGCATTTGGCTACATTTATATTATTCAAATGAGCTATAGACCAGCTAGAAAAATGGTGTCAGGTTGAAAATATTTGCCAGCTCTTTCAGTAGTTTGTATGGGAGGTAATCGCAAGACATCCATACATCTCTATAGAATCAAATTGTATTTTCAAGGGGATCTGAGCTGTGGAAGCTGTGCCCAAGGAGGCAAGCACATGGCAAAGGACTAGTCACCAGTATTGCCCGTAGGATCCCTGCAGCTCATGTTTTCCCCATTACTGACTTACCATGCCCTGGTGTGCGTTTGTGTGGAGATGGCCATCTTGGTAGAAGCACAGGACCAAGAGTAATACTTGTGGAGAAATGGAAAAATACTCTTAGTTTGTCTTTATTTCAGTTGTGCTCTTTATTTCTTATTGTTGAGCTTTGGGAATTTGTGACATATAATCTTTTTATCATTTACAGACAGGAAAACGCGTTGCAAAGTCCCTGCACTCCTCCCTACAGAGTGTGTTAAACCAGGAGGAAAGTATGGGGAAAAAGAGACAGAAAATTGGTTTCCTGAGGTGATCTGTTAAAACATTTTGTGTTTTTTTCCAATAATAAAGAGTTATTTTTACACACGAATTCCCCTTTTTAAAGGGAAACTGTTTTGGAGTCGATTTTTATTTTTTATGTTTCTTATTTTACTCCTGATGTTTGACATCTGTTTTACTACTTAGACAATCTTTGAGCTTTACAAATAAACATTTAATATATGACAAAGGCTTTCCAGAGAAAGTGTGATAGCTTAAGAGACAAGAGCGTTTACCTGCCTTCTGGCTCTGTTTGCTTACTAAGCTGTAATACAAGTCGGTGATTATTAGTCATTCATGTTTGTATATTGCAGCTTGAGCTATCGAGCCCGTAAACAAAAGGCGCTTGTCAACAAGCTGTAACTAGAGATAAATGCATGAAAAGGGGTCTAAAGCTCCACATACTGACTCAAAAATAAGATGAAAAATGTAATGTGCGATATTTCATGTTTCCTTTTATTTCTTTTTTTGTCCTGGTTCTACTAAGGAAATTATGTATAAAACCACTACACACTAATTTTATAAGTTTCTTTTATTATTGTGGTTTTATGAAGTTTACATATTAAACTGCTGATTACCATTTACGTTTCTGGCTTTTCAGCTGGGGCTTAATTTACGCTTTCTGCGTTAAGGGACGGGAGGGGGCGTGGCGGCTCCCCTCAGTGCCTGGGGAACGGTCCAGTGCGATCTGAAAAAATTATTGCATGCATCATTTTTTTTCAGATCGCACTGGACCAGAACGCAGACACTGATGTGCCACGCGTTCTGGTGCGACGATCGCACTGCGGGCAGGGGGCGTGGTTGCGTTGCCATTGTCTTCAACGCACTGCCACGCTCCTGAACGCAGGAAGCCGGCCCGGATGAGCTCCAGTGCGTTCCAGCAGCGAATCGTGCTGAAATGCACTGGAACTGGTGTGAAGCGGCCCTGAATGAACATGCAAAACTTGTTTTGTATCCCACCCCCACTGCTGATTAGTGGGGTTCTTCCTACTTAGGACGCAGCCAAATAGCTGTTATAATAAGGCTTTTGGTGTAGCTCCAAGGTAGATGCCTCTTGCAGAGTTTGAACTCTATTGTGTGCCTGGGGGGGCCAAGCCACATATTTCAGTTAAATGGCAATGTTTTCTAGGCCAGGCTGCACTATATCCAAGAAAGCCACACTGGTATCACATCTAAAAGCTTTTCATCTCTGTTCAAACAACTCATTTTTATGGAATTGTGACAAGCAATTCATTCAGCTTATCATTCTTTACCAAAAACTTAAAGGAGAACTATGACATGAGTGATTTCCACTCACCTCATAGTTCTAAGCCGACCTGTGGCAATGAGACTGTCACAGGTCGGCTCAGTAGATCGGGAGGTGAGCGAACTCATACCGGGTTCCCTCACCTCTCGATCCTGTCACGGCTCTCTGCCGTGACAGGGGAGGGGCTGGATTCCCCTCTCCCCGCTCCGATCTGCCAGCGCTGACTGGCAGAACGGACGGGGGAGGGGGCGGGTACAGCTGGCTCTGCCTCTAGATAGGCAGAGCCAGCTGTCACTCACGCAGCTGGGCGGATCCCGTCATCTAAGTCGGGATCCGCTCCAGGTGCGGTCGTCTCAGTATACCGCGAGCTGTAGCTCGCGGTATACTGAGCTTAGGGTAACGGGAGGACGCTAGTTTGTGTCCTCCCGTTACCCCAAGGAGAACTATGGTGAAAAACACTGACCCCATAGTTCTCCTTTTAATTTTGGTTGTAGTAAGCTGTTGATTTTGCATTTCTGTTACAAGTCAATGACTCTGACATTATTGAAGCCAGTGGGTCAGTGTTATAGCCGGTCAACTAGCATCATTAGAAGGTAGGGTCAGCAATGGGAGTCTGATGGCAGGTTTAAATAAATTGCTGTTCAGCAAGACCTGTATGTTCTTGCTCTTTAGAGGCTGTGTAGGCTCCCAGGAAATGATGTACAGGTTGATCCCTGAATATTACCTGCTGCTTTTAACATGATTGTTTTAACCAACACATTCTGAGAGAGAGATTGACTTGGATCCTTATGAGAGGGGATTAGATCATTTGGAGGTAAAGTAGCAACACAGTTGAGTACTGTCCATGATACTTTTTCTATTTGCGCTTCTCTAAAGAGTTTGTTTGAGCGCTGTGTAATATATCTATTGTATTAATTGATAGATTTGCCCTAAGTTATGGATCAGACAGCTGCTAGGAGTTCTATAAAGTCACTATTAGCGTTGTCTTTATACTTATTTAAGTGTACTAATGTGGCTACAATTGCCTTGGATAGAGTAGAAAACCTCTCCGTCATCTGTGTAGTTTTTGTATCCATTATAGTAATTACTGATGACATTTATTTTTGCACAATATTATCACTGATTATCATTTATGCTCCATTCCTGCTTCTGTGAATATAACAGTTTTTAGTCTGACACTTCAGCAAAGACTGTGACTTTTCTTATTGGTGCTTCAAGGTGATAGAGGCCATGTGCTTTTTTCCCTGCTGCATGCAAATACTTGATAATGTACTCAGACCTGTGAATATTCATGATGTAAGAAAGAATCTCCAAACACTTGGGAAATTTGGTGTTCGGTGATCCTGAAGGAGAATAAAGAAAACCTGTCATAAGACAAGTGCTGTCTTTGCTTTTGAAAATACCTGCTGGCTGGATGGAATTCTGATCCTCTGGCTTCAGTGCTTTCTTAGTCACAGATGCGGAACAAGTTCTGACGTTACTTGGTATGTGCTTGTTTTGGGTAAGTGACTCAAAGTATTGAAGCCAGAGACAGCCAGGCAAGTATTATTTTCAGACGTAGGTCAGCAAAGTTCAAACTTAGCCAGCTCGCACTTGCTTGAGTTTAGGCGGAATGCCCTGAGTGCAACACCTTCTCTATGTAATATTTCTTTGCACAGTGAAATCTCATTAGCTTCGATACTAGTGTCTGATGAATTAGAGTAGGAAATGGGTTTGCCCCTTGGGGATACTTTCCTTCACTTCCTGTCCTGGAGACACAAAGGTGAGGGGAAATCAACTCTTGGACAGTTGTCACCTGAGGAGGTGTAGGCTTACTTGGCTACTTTGGACTCAGGGGGAACAAGGCAACTACTCAATTCTATTCATACCTCAGTCTTTTTTCTTTTGCTCTTTATGGCAGTACAAGGAGACAGAGGCTTTCTTCCTTCCTATACAAAGCTAACACGTACTTAGAACTCTAACCAATCACTCAAAACCCCCTTGAAGACGGGTCTGTTTTACATTATCACATGTTTTTCTATATCTTTGGAAAACTGTTCGAGGTTAGGGGTGTTTAAAACATGGTCAAGCCCTGACCCAGCAGTCTCACATTGGGTAGGGAATTGATGCAATAATCTTCCTAGTAGAGTGGCATTCTTTAACCTTATTTGAAACCCCTTTGTGTAACCATCAGATAATGATGTGCTATGCTGAGTGACTACAGTACCCCAGAGACAAGTTTGCTACCTTATGCCACATGTAAGATGGCTGCTCTACATTGGAGCTCACACTGCCCTTCGTTGTGGAGGGTGGCTACTTTTGTTCCCTGTGTGTGTGTGTGTGTGTGTGTGTGTGTGTGTGTGTTTTAAAGAAACCACCACTCAAAGCTTGCCCGGTGATTGACTAAAATCTCAATACAAATTAGTAAACTAAACCTGAGATCATGAGAGTGAGCTTGGAGCGGTGGAAACTTTACAACACACACAGGAGCCATGGGGTACAAAAATAGCCACCCTCCAGAAGGAAGGACAGTGTCCGCACAAATTCAGAGATGATTTGGGGATCTACAGCCGAGTGACACACAAATAAGATACATTTTTGTTTACAGTTTAGGTACTTGAATGCATTTCTAAGGATGAACTCATGAGTTTAGTGTCACTTTAAAAAAGGCAGAATGTGCCTACAAACTTCTGGAGAATTGATGTGGCCTGTCACTGGTGAAAAATGTCCGAAAGGACCTTTCTGCTTGCAGTTGACTAGCTCTGGCCAGTAAGGGTCTTGTGAAACTTTTGGCCTGAAGGCAGCACCTACTGTACATTAGAGATTCAACGCCATTGTAAAGAATAATAGGCTTCAGGTATACACTGGCATCAGGTGGTTCAAGCAGCCCCCACCCATGCCAATACTATTAATACCTTACCTGCATTAGAGACATGGCTTTAAAGGTACTTGAATGCATTATTAATGTTTAACTCCTGAGTGTAGTTTGACTTACTTACCCCCTTTTCTCCTATCAGAACTCTTGTATGAAAGATTTTAGAAAAGGATGATATATGGCCATTTTCATTTAATAAAGATTTAGTAGTGAGACATTTTGTGTAGCTAGTGGCCTGTTCAATCCTCCCTTATTAAGCTAACTCGGTACACATATGTGAATGCTGTTTTTAGAGATCCGGAAGGAATGGAATATTTTTACAATGCCACATGTGTTGGCAGCAATCTCCCAAGTGACGCTAGTTTGTCCATTAATGGCAACTACATTTGGTTTAAATAAGAAAAAACACAGTTTATATCAAGTGGATTGTAAGGCATTGACTGCTGCGCATGTGCATGGTGTGCACCACAATATGTGTGTATTATGTGGGGGGAGGGAGGGGTTGTGCTTTTTATTTATTTATTTTTTACACATTTTTTTATTTTTTTAAATAATTTTATATTTCTTTTTACTGTTGGGAGGGCTACGGTGAAATCTCTGGGGTCTAAACAGACCCCTGACATTCCCTTTTGAAATAGAAAAAGAAATTGAGGACACCAAATCCTCAATTTCTTTTTCTGCAGCCTCAGCACTCAATGAATGGGAAGCACTCAGTACAGAGGCTTCCCCACTGTACATTTAGCCCTGCTTGCCCAAAGCAGGGCTAAATGTAGAAAAAAAACTGCCCACCCGGTACCTGGAACTGCATGTACCTAATTCGGGTGATAGGAATTCCACACCCCAGCTGCCCCTCTACTCCCTGCTGCCCCAAGGCCGGGCCTTGGTGGCCTTGTGGGAAATCCGGCCCTGTTTATTGGCCTCTGAGGCACCCATATTGGATTGTGAGAACATAACTGCCACAACAAATTCCCAGAATGTATTGTACTCTCCGGTTTGCCTCCGATCTTGTAACAATCTTGATCTCAGGAACAATAGCAAAGACTGAATTAATTATTGCTGTTCGTTTTTTTAATGGGGGCAGATAGAAACTAAAGTGTGGACAATTACTATACTTTCCAGATGTTTATTTGGACCATTGTGCTGCACTTAAATACTTGTGCTAATCTTATCTTATCTTCCACCACTTTGATGCAACCTATATAACTTTTTTTAAAGGCTTTATATGCAATAAATGCCAATTTTAGAGCTATCTCTTTCCATAACATCTGGTCCAACTCAGCCTACCACCCTCCTTCCTCACCTAATAGTATTTAAAAGCAAACATCACATGACATAGAAAATGATTTAACCTACAGTACTGTGCTATAGTTTTAGGCAGCTGTGAAAAAATGTTGTAAAGTAAGAATGGTTTCAGAAATAAAAGTGTTATTAGTTTATTTGTAGCAATTAAAATGGAAAGTAAATGAACAGAAGAGAAATCCAAATCAAATCAATATTAGGTACACACAGTTTTTGAAGGAACCTGGCAGGTAGGTTGTTCCAAACATCTTGGAGAACTAAGCACAGCTCTTCTGAGCTGTCACAGGTCGGCTCTATTGATCAGGAAGTCAGCAAACACATACCACCAATTACTAACTTCCCGATACTCTCCTCGCAGGGATTCCCCCCCCCTTCCCTCTCCGTTAATTCTGACTGCCAAAATGTGATCAGTACACGGCCAGATTAAAGTTGGGTATACAGGGTTCTGTTTTTTTCGTTCAACCTGCGAGATGCACAAAAGACATAGAACAGATTCCTCCATCCTCGCTTACTAGCATTGATGGACAAATCCCCTGCTGCTGCTGCATTGTATTCTGAAAAGCAGCTGCTGGATGATGTCAGAATGCTCATACGGAGATTGCAGCCCATTGGCCCAAAGCTCCGTTTGGCTGAGAATTTTCCAAGCTTCGATCAGCTGACAGCAGCACCCATGGTACGTATTTTGGCCAGTTCATCAGGAAACTGATTCAATTCAAACCATGTGTACCCGACTTTAGTCTGTGCCCACCCCCATAAATGCTGCTGTACCCAGAAACGGAAAGTGCCTTGACCAGGTAAGTAACAGAATCCATTGAATTAGTCATGATCTTATTTAGGCTGTATGTTTGACTTAATATGCAGTGAAAAGGAGTTTAGAGGTGAGACACACACATTGTAATGCTATAACAATGACTCCTGAAATGTTATTCTAGAGCTCTATGTTCAAGTATGTATTCAAAAAATGATCTTAACATAAGGAAAATAATTATTAAAGTGCTTTTATAGACGGAGAATGTAGAATTGTCCGTTAGACCAGACCAGACAAAATGAGACATGCAGTATTTTTCTGGTCTGGTCTGGTCTGGAACGGACTTCGCTGGTGTGAATAGAGGCCAGAAAAAGCATAGGGATACATTAGGATGCATTTTGGGTCCGGAAACAATCTGGTCTGGTCTGGAAATGATCTGGATTTGGTGTGAATGGGCCCTTAAAAAAGGGGCTGTGCAAAGTTATGTTTACCCTATTTAACTCAAATGAACCCTGTCTGTACTGTGCTGTCAGTTTCAATTATCTGTTGTAAACTAAATCTGAACATTGTTTGTCCCAACAAAGGGTTAAAGAATTAGAGTCAATGTATGTTAATGAGGGAAGCTGCAGTCTGTCACTTAGTTTGTCCCTCTGCTTTTACGTTCAAACTGCTCATAGTAGCCTGAAACCTGCACGAAGGGCTTCACCAAAGAAATGTCTAAAAGGAAAGAAGAAACTAACTAATATATATCTATATATAGATATATATATATTTTAGTTATGTTAGATATGCTGCGTGATTAATACAAACATACGTTGGGGTTTTCTCAAATTTGACTACTGGAACTTTGAAGTATCTTCATTCTAAAATAACTGCAGCACTTCTGTTTGCCAGTAATGATCAATAGATTTCTTCCCTAAAATTATTGATAGACTTCATTAGATTTAATATTGTTTTAAGATGTCTAATCAAAGTTTCTAACTTCTTATACCATAATACTAGCATGATCCAAACCTTTTTTAAACAGGCATATTTGTATTATAATGCCTATTGCTAGGCTTTGCAGAGGTCCAGGAATGCTTTGCTCATGATGTGGAAGGAGTTCCTGAACAGATGTTTTTATTATAGGCGTATTTAATAAAGTGCAGGAACAGAGTGTACTTCAAACAGTGCTTGTGATCGCCATGGAGTACAAAGTAGCCTGCCTGGTGCTGTGTCTCTTCTGCTGTGTCCAAGTCACCATTCAGCAGAAGAAGCAGAGACATGCAAGTAAACCAGGTAAGCGACACGCTCATAAATCAACTCTCCTAAATTCTTCTTGACTGTTGCAAGAGCACAAAATTAACTTTTAAGTGCACGCGGTAAATAAAATACTGTAAACTCCCCGTTATCCGGCATCCACTGGGATTTGTAGATTCTGGATAAATGTAGTTTCTGGTTGCATGAGATTTACTATTAAAAATAGGTCTAACTAATGCCATACCACATACTATAACATAGCATAACATAAACTCTGTATTGGCTTCATATTAATATTGAAATGCAGTAATCAAAAGCAAATTAAGACAAATAGACACACTTAAAACAAATTAAGACACAGAGGCACACGATCGCTTTCAGGATAATACATGCCGCAGAACAGTGAGTACACAGGGGATATTTTTTCTGGTTAGATGAGAGTTCTGGTTAGTTGAATATCGGATAATAGAGAGTTTACTGTATATTGATTTGATTCTTTTATGTACTTTTGATTCATATTGGTTATTTGTTTTCAACATATGTTATAAATTGAATATATTTATTTACCATAACCAAAAATTATGAAATTGCTAGAACTGTGCATGCAGCCAGTGAAGTCTGAAAAGGTTGTACTCATACCCTGCATGCTTGATCCAGGTCAGTATATTGCTATGTAGGAAAGCAAGGATCAGAATGACAGCTCTGGAGCATGCACTCTTATGTATGAAAGAGTCAACAATGACCTCTCCTATATTTGCTATTTAGTAAAGCACGGATCAGAATGACAGCTCTGGAGCTTGCACCCTCATGTATGAACAGGTCAACAATGACCACTCCAATATTTGCTATGTGGTAAAGCAAAGATCAGAATGACAGCTCTGGAGCTTGCGCCCTCATGTATGAACAGGTCAACAATGACTTCTCCAATATTTGCTATGTATTATAGCAAGGATCAGAATGACAGCTCTGAAGCTTGTGCCCTCAGGTATGAACAGGTCAGCAATAACCCATCCAAAATTTCTGTCCTCCTAGCTTCCCTATAATTCAACTAATCACATTTTACTAAACGTTCCTACAACCAGAGAGTGCATCACTGAGTGCTGCATCTGGAATATTCAGCACTTACAAATATTTCTTCCCTTTGCAGCCAAAATGAAAAATGGAACGTTAACCCTTTGAAGTAGCCGGGGGCAGCAGATGAGAGTGCTGATGTAGCAAGCTGCTGATCTCTATAACAGCTCATGCAGTTCGGTTCTTGTAACATAAAAAGGAACTACAGCTACAGTTTATAAAGCTCTTTTTAAATCTGTTTTTGGTCATTATTTTCCTCTCAATATTCAGCAGAGTGTTGTAACCATAGGGCCAAGGGAAGGCTCACTGATGCTAGTGATGTTTGATTCTATTTCAGCAATAATTTGGATAGACAGCAGAGGCGGGCTTAAACAGGCTGAAAATGATCTTGGAAGATAAATACCATAATTATGAAAATAAGTATTCTTGGTGGAAAACCCACTAATCACAGTTTCAGTGTCTGAATAACCACCTATCTGCAATTGCTAGCATTTATCTTTGATCAGAAAAACAGTGTGTAGTTGAAGGGGTGGTATCCTATCTCTATCTGGCTTCACTTTATTTGATGATGAGTTATGTTTTGCTATTTATATGCTTTCAGTTTTGACTAACAAATATGACTAGCACCATTTTGAGTATCTCCTGCCCCTACACCAACTAGCTGTATGTCAATACATTGTAAAATGTTTTGTCAGTGATATATAAATACATATTCTTAGCTTCATATAAGCTAAGGATGTACATGTATGAATAGATTCCAAAGGTGACCTGTTTTTAACCATTAAAGGAGAACTATGGGGTTAGGGCTTTTCCCCATAGTTCTCCTAAGGGTCACGGGAGGACACAAACTAGCATCCTCCCATGACCCAAAGCTCAGTATACCGAGACCGCCGCAGCTGGGATGGATCCCGACATTACTGTCGAGATCCACCTAGCTGTGTGATTGAGTGCCTATCTAGAGGCAAAGCCCAGCTGTACCCGCCCCCTCCCCGTCCGTTCCGCCAGTTAGTGCTGGAGCATCGGACAGGGGAGGGAGGGAAGTGATAGTCACGGGTCTCTGCAGGGACAGCATCGAGAAGTGAGCGAGCGACGGTATGTGTTTGCTCACTTCCCGATCTATTGAGCCAACGTGTGACAGTTCCATTGTCACACGTCGGCTCGAACTATGAGGCTAAGGGATTTTCCCTCAGCTCATAGTTCTCCTTTAAGGAAATTCCTTGGGACAATGCAACTCATAAAAGAAATGGCTAAGCCCGTCTCCGCTGTTTAGCTAGTTCTTTTCAAAAGGAAATTGTAACTGTTAACAGGAACAATAAATGACAAACTCTTCCTGCGCTAACTATATTCAAAAGGGGATGAAATTGTAGCCAGGTGTTAATAGGACTGATAGGATGTATGTGTTTGCAGTTGCATACCAAATGGGTAATTTTTAATTGTTTACTGGGATACAAACTGCAGTTTGGTGCAAGAGTTGTAAAAATAATAATTTGTCCTTAAATGATATGGGACATATGTGTCAGGAAGAGTCTTAGGCTTTTCGAAGGAGAATCTGGTTATACAGTTGTACAGATGTCATAGGACTATATGGCAAATAACAGCTGGAAGCCTTTCAAAAGGAAAACCTTTGTCATATGGTAGGAGGGATTAAGGTCCGTTCACACGCTATCCATTGCGTTCCATCACGGTTCCATGCCCTGAATGCACTGTATCGCATAAACCAAGCCTCCTGCATTTTGAGGCAGGAGGGGGTGTGGTGGTGGCATTCTAGCCAATTGCACTGCAGACAAGCCTCCCGCCCGCACCAGAATGGGTGGTACAGCATCGCCCTGTGTTCCAGTGCAGTGTGATCGCAAAAAATAGTTCATGCACTTTTTTTACTATTGCGATCGCACTACAGGTGGGAGGTGTGCTGGAACACACTAGATAGCATGTGAATGGGCCCTCAAGGACTACTGTTTGTTAACAATAAGATCAAGAGTGTTTCTCTGGTCAACCAATCAGCTTCTTCCACATATTAGTGAATGAGTGAAAATGAGTATAGCAAGGAAAGATTGGCTCGTAGGCTATTGGTGGGGTGTGGCTAATGTGGCGGTGTGATAATAAATGCAAAATTGCTCTATATGCAGATGATTCTCTGATATTTTTAGCGGACACCTCTTCCTCTCCCGTTGCTCTTTGAGTTTGGCAGGCTTTCAGGTCTCAGAGTCAATTGTGAAAAGTCTACTATTTTCCCCATAGACCCTTTTAGTAGCTCCACTGCCTGCCACGGCCACTCATATTTAGGTGGTGGATTGTTTGCCTAATTTTACTTTATCTATGGGGATAGCAGGGTGTAGTGAATGTGAGTGATGTAATGTGAGGTGGTAATGCTTACAGGAGGGTTGGATCTTCACTTCTGCATGAAAGATAACATATTTTAACTATGGCTTACCTATGACGTCTTTGACTTTCATAACATGTTTCAGATGGCCAGTAGTTGGGATAAACAGATACGAATTGGTTGTTCATATGTGCCTGCTATAGATATTCTAACAGGACAGTTAGGTACCGTAAGATGTCTATTAAATATAGCTAAAGCTTTTTTTCAATTTTTGTAATGTTTTAGAACATTTATAAGTTGATTTATTGGAAATACAAGCTTTATAACTGTAGGAGGTCTGTGTTTTGGATTATCTTCTTTAGCTTTTACTTATCTTAATGAAATCCACACAGATAGACATAAATTTTACCAACATTCTAAGAACACCCTTGAAGCCTACCAGATGTCTTACTGAAAAGGAATGTGAGGAAGCACAAACAGACTAAAAGGTCCTAATGATGTGGAAGATGCATTGCCAGCCAACATATGAGTCAATAACTTTCCACTTTAAATGCCATTTATTTAGCATTGCCAGTACTGGTCTTACAAAGTTATATAACCAAATATCAATTGTTTAGATATTTTGCATTCAAATTTATTTTTCCTTATTATAATTGCAGTAAAGACAAAAGCAGCAACCTTTTCACAGGAACCATAGAGGCCACTGTCAGAGTACCCGAATGGAGTTTGCAGCTGACTGGTTGCAAGCTCCATTTGTCCGAAGATTTTCCAACATGTTCCTTTGGCAAAAGTTGATCTAAAGATCAACTTCAGCTGAAGGAATAGGGTCACCAATGCAGCGAATTTCAGCCAAAATTTCCTGCGTGTGTAGTCAGCTTAAGTAGTTGTACTAAACAATACCCCCACCCCCCCCAGCATTGGTGGTCAATAGCTGGCTGGAACAATACCCCCCCAGCAATTGTGATTGGTGGCTGGCTGGAACAATAACCCCCCAGCATTGGTAATCATTGGCCTAGCAGCACAGAGCTGCCTTCGCCAGCCTCCCTCCTCCAGCATCTGAATGGATACGTGACAGAGGCTTCTTACAGTGCAGAGTGATGAAAGGCAGAGAGCGGTTTAGTAGCTGGCGCACCACTGCCACTCTCTATAGCACCAGGCCATCCTTTAAGTGGTGGTTTGCCAGTACAGACCACACCCCCCTAGGTATGCCATAGTCCTAATGTGTGCAGTAAGTGCACTGTGGGCCCCATCTACCTTAGTGGCCATGTGTACTGCACACATTAGGGATATGCCAGTGGGTGCCATTCAGAACAAAAGGGCACTGCATCACACCAATGCAAGAAATGCAGATTACAGTATGTTGTGGTAACACAAGTATTACTGCAGTGCATTGGTGTGAATGATCCCTTTATTATAAACAAATTGGCATGTTGTGAATGTAGGCTTTAAACTACATAACTTATCCTTCTCTATTTTAGGTTATTAATTTACCATATTTTTGTTCTCTTCTATACTGTAAGTCACATATTAATCTCGGCTGCAATTTACCCCTGTGCTTAGTTTTCTGTATTAACTGACCCAATTTTGAAAGGAAGTGCAGCAAAATCATAAATATCTCCATGATTTGAAAAGATAAGCTGTTGACATAGGAAACAGGACAAATTTAAGATTTGTGTATTCTCCCAATTTTTAAGGTTCGGGAGAGCACATCAATGTATAAAATACGGTCAGGCACTTCTCAAAGCATTATGAATGTCTCACATAGCACAAACGTTAAAGAATCAAATCACCTATCACTGACTACACTGTTTACAAAGGTGTGTTTTAAAATGAATGCATAGCAGTTTTGTACAAAATATATCTTTCTACCTTTATTATAGCCAAGACTAAAAAAAAAAAATTAAGTATGAAATAGGTTTGTTTTTTTTATCTACGGTATAAATGCGTATTAATATTTTGTATTCTCTATTTAAGGCAGCAGGTGGAGCTTTAGGATTCTTTTAACAGTTTACAGGCTCTCTGCACATGAAGCCCATTGATTACACGACTCTGAGTCAGAGCTTTTTCCAGTGACACATACCTTATGAAATGGCTCAGTCCAAAGTTTCAATCAGACAAACTGTGCCTCAAAGCAAGTTTTAAATGCCGTGTTGTCTATTTAGCTAACCCATAATGACGTGGGAATTTGATGTCATGTAAGAAATGCTTCTGTAAAACAAAGACAACATGTACAGTAGACAGTGAAACAAACAGTTAACGTAAAAAAAAACTGACCCTTGAAAGATGCACATGTCTAACAGAATTAGAGATGGGGTAGGACACAATGGGCCTGGTATTAACTACACTCTATGATATCCTGATTCATAACTGGTAAAATGTATAATGTTGTGAGAATACATGTATATAAAAGATCGATTGACCAGTCGGCCTTCAAAGCAACATTATGTAGCAAATAGCAATGAAAAGAGAACATTTATGGAAATGATTACATTAAAATCACATAATTAAGAAGATGTATTGGTTTATTCAGCAATGTTAAGATTCATGATGTGCATCATCAATCTTAATAATGAATTTATAGTAATAATAGCAGGTTTTTTTTCTTCAGTCTTATTCAGTAAGCCCAGGACTCATTGCCTCTCCAAGAGAAGACTGTTTAATGTAAAGGTCATTGAGAAATTTAAGTTGATTTACAAAAGTCTTAGACAGTTTACTGTGCAAAGTGAGAGTTAACTTTAAATATTCCCAGAGCTTAGTAAATAAGAATAAGCTGGTCACTTCAATCATCCTATCTTATGCTAACAAAAATCCTATTTTCCTGACATCTGCAAGGCATCTCACTAACGGGTTAGCCGCACCTACTGGATGACTCCATAGGACCATTTAGCTATAAATGTTTGATCCCCTCACAGACTCATGTTCCTTTTTTGTCCCCCTCCTTTGACCGTTTTCCATGTGTAGGTTGAATACAAATTGGGATCTCATTACCGGCTGCAATATGATTGCAGTGTTTCTTTGAGTAAACCCCCATGTAATGCCTCTGAAGTAGCAATGATGGACTAAGGCCAGTTTGGAGGCTGAAATGCATTGGCATTTGTCTGTAGGCTGCTTTTATGCCTTTTTGTATATAAAGTTTTGAATGGACAGACCTCCTTAGGGTGGCATTGTTTTACGTATTGTTGAGTGAAGGCTCTGGCGGAAGCTTTACCAGGCACTGAGGTTCCAGCGGTGGAATTGGAGACAAGAGCGTAGAGCTGCTCCTTTTTCTCAATAGCAATAATAGGGGGTCTGGTAGTTCATCGGAACGCTTCCCTGCTAAAGGCATGATGCAGTGTGACTGTGGTTATCAGCTGTAAAAGGATTGTCCAGGTGCCACAGCCATGTCAGTTCTCTTCCCCTATGTCTGAGGGCTCAATCATGGTGGTGGAACACATTATGTGTGTTCCACTTTGGTTATTTCCCCTTCTGGGTCAGTCGATTAGCTGCCATGGCAGAAGTCACATCATTGGAGGCCTCCTTGGCGAAGACCAGGGACTTTTTTCAGCCTGAATGTCAGGCCTGCAGTGACATCTTCTCTAAGCGCTCAGGGAGCAGTACTTAAACAGGTGGAGAGGGTGGTGGGGTAGCTTTCTGCTACTTTCCGCCAGATTTCCCTCACACAGAACATTGCCCCAACTTATAAGTAAGAGAGAAGGGAACACTATTGACATTATTGAGGAGCGCCAAGGAAAGGGAGCATCCATATGTAACTTGGCATTAAGGACCATCAAGAAAATAGGTCAGGCTTACAGGGCAAATGCTCTGCCGGTTCTAAAAAGTCCAAACTACAAGGAGCATGTTGACGTCATGGGCCTCTTGTAAAAAAGTATCGCTTCAAATGATCTGCAGCACTGCTACGTGGTTGCCGCCCCATGCTTCATTCAGAATTACAATGTAACAACATTATTGTTACGTTGTATATACTTTGTTTAATTTATCTGCAGATCAAAGGGATGACCTTTGATCTGCATATGATGCCAGTTAAAGAAAACATACCAGTAACTTTTTTTTTTAGGTAAAATGGATTATTAACACCTAGTTGATCCTTATGAGCCCTAATTAACTCTTACTTCCACTTCTCCCCTTTAGCTATTATAGTTCTGCTTATTTATTTTTTTATTTATTATCGCTATTTCTTAACCAATAGTATTTAAACTTTTCCGTCTTCAAGTACTTTTTTGTTCCAGAAAAATAATGTATTAAACACGTAGCAAATAAAGAATAAAATGTATGTATACATTTATTGTCTATAGATTTCATAGAAATAAAAATAATTCTGCAACACAATATTAATAAAAAAAACATTGTCATTAAAAAACAATATCTATATTTATTATTATTTTGTTATCTTAAGTAATGACAAAGTTATTACTGATTAATAGGGATAGCCATAGACACACATTTCCATAGTGGAATTGTAAAAATTGCTCTGGTCCATAAGGGGTATACAGGGGTGAGAGTGAGAGTGGATGTGGTTAAATGACAAAAAGTGATAAACTTGACTGCATGACCAGGGGTTAAAACTAGGTTATGTTTTTATAGGACAGTGATGTATGGTTGTTCATTTTCAGAGATTTGTTGGGATGAATGATATCTGCTCTAAATGATTAACAATATGTCACTAAGCAGCTGACAGTGGAATGCCATTCTTCTGTCTTTTTCAGCTGATGTAGTTAGTCTGAAAATGTATGAGGAGCTGAAGAAGGAGGTCCAGGACCTCAGGCAGGATGTAAACCACCTAAAGGAACAACAGTCATTGCAGACAAGTAAGTAAAGTGCAAACCATTTCTAAATCAATGATCAAGATATTTGTGCTACTTGCTCACACTGTAATGTCAACTCAATATTTGGATAACAAATAAAAGTACGACACTTCCACAAGTGTTACTTAATCATTTATGAAAGGTCCATTAGGGTTGCCCTGTAAATAATGGCATACCTGGGCCTAGAGCCGATTCAAAACCTAACTTAAAACTTCAAAAATAATGCTTTCATTTTAAATTACACATTGTGAAGCTGCGTTTATTGTTTGTAGGATATACTACAGCTTTGTTTGCTTTGATTTAGGTTCATGACCAGCAGTAGAAAGTATAGTGTTAAAATGCATAATGTAAAAGGTTTTTAATTTGACCAAGATTATTATAGAATACATTCAGAATATATAGAATACATTCAGATTTTTATTTTTTTTTAAGTAATAAAGTTTTATTGTTTTTAAGTGTTACGTACAACAAGTAAAGTATTTGTTACGAGTACAAACAATACAATAGGTACAACAGGTACCAGCATAGGGGAAATTAAACGGTTGGACAAGACCTGTTACAGTAGGTGTTAATATGTTGTTGAATTGTCTTATCAGGTTAAATGAGGGGTGGCTAACCCCTTTTTTTATATGAAAGTGCTGGTTCACTCCAGACTTTTAATAGACTGAGCATTAAAATATCCTGGAAAGCAGTGTCTTACAATAGATAATTCATGTCAGACACATTGAACAGCTCCTAGCTGACATAGTTGTTCTAGGCTTCTCAGTGCACTTGAAAAGTCAGTTAACAAGTCATTCATTGGCTGCAGTTTCTTTCGAGGGAAATCCCTGCCCTTTCATTAAAGTGGCACTAAACGCAGGAGTTAAATCTTAAAAAATGCATTAAAGTACCTTAAAGTGACATTAAACCCTCAGATTTTTTTTAACATAAAATAGTGTAATGTGTGCCTTACTGTAATCCATGGTTGTTTCCCTTCTCTTTGCTGCTCTTCCTTTTAAATCTGTATCTGTTCTCATGCTGGGCAGAACTTCTGTTTTGCAGCAGACTGCCTTGTCTCTGGAATGGCTACATGGTGTCTGTGTGCAGGTTCACAACCTGAGCCAGCACTACAGGAAGAGGCACTCAGCTGCAAAGGGAAGTTCTCCCCAAGCATGAGAAGTGATAGATTTAAAAGGAAGAGCAGCAAAGAGAAGTGAAACTACCATGGATTACAGTAAGGCACACATTACAGTATTGCTTTATGTTAAAAAATCTGAGGGTTTAATGTCACTTTAAATATTAACAAAAATGTAACTTATTTGTGTATTACTCAGCTGTAGAACATCAAATCATCTCTGAATTTATCCTGATACTGTCCTTCCTTCTGAAAGGTGGGCTACTTTTGTTCCACATGGTCCCTGTGTGTGTTGTAAAGTAGCTACCACTCCGAGCTCACTCCTGTGACGGACTACAAACTTATGTTAAGTTTACTAATTTGTGTTGTGTTTGTAGTCCATCACAGGAGTGAGCTTGGAGCTACTTTACAACACACACAGGGACCATGGGGAACAAAAGTAGCCACCCTCCAGAAGGAAGGACAGTGTCAGCACCAATTCAGAGATGATTTGAGGATCTACAGTTGAGTGATACACAAATAAGGTACAATAGTTAGGGTCAGTAAATGCATTTTTAAGATTTAAAGTGACATTAAAGTCACAATTATCCCCCCCCCCCTCCCCCCATGCTGCTTTAAGGCTGACTTATCTTAAATGATGCCTATTGAGCCGATCGTCTTCTGATCAGCCCGCTAAAATCTCTTCTTAATAAATTACTAATACGATCAACTACAATGCAAATGAAATGAACAAAAGCAGACATGGCCGAAGTCAAGCTTGGGTGGCAACTATGGCTCCCTATATAGATACAATGGAAACGTGAGTGTAGCCACGAAAGGACAGGAAGTGTTTTATTCGCAGGATGAAGAAAACAAATCCTAAAAAAAAAAATGAAGACAGTCAACACATCTACGGACTGGTAAGCTGAAATGTGTTACATTTATGTTATTGAGTTTAGATATGCTTTAAAACATGCAAAGAAAAGGTGTATATAGTATTTCCTGCCCATAGGAGGAACGGTCAGAATACCAATGCTGATAACCTGTTGTCCAGTGTGATCAGATAAGTCTGACTACATAAAAATACAACATCATACCTAAGTAAAAAATGCAGTTTATTTGGAAACACATCAACTCAAAAACATATACAACAACCCAATATACAAGTTAATAAAAACACATGTGCAGGGTGAGCCAACTAGCTAACTATATTCAAAGTAAAAAAAAAAAGAAATGATAAAGCAAATGGGAAATGGAGCAGTGTCATGTGGGGTAGCAGGTAGTATACAGGTCAGGAGCAAGACAGACCGCATACAGCATAATGCAGGATCAGGCTGGATTCAGGTACAGCCCGGATACAGGCACCCAGTCAGAACAAAGAGGTAAATAGTTAATTGTGATGTGGGACTAAGTCGCCACCCAGCAGCCAGCTGAATTATCACTAAGCTCTGCTGACTGTAGTAGACACCCACTGGTGGACAGTGGAACTGCGCCATTCCTGCCCATGAACTACAGTGCCACCAGCACACCAGAACAACTACAGTGACCTAAATTGATAAAAACAAACAAAGGAGTTCTTGGCTACACCAAGGTTCTTGTAAGGGCCCTTTAATAAATGGGAGATTCCCCACTCGGGATTGGCTTTTAGCTTACCATTTAGGGGAGCAGTGTGGTAGGTGTATAAATAATTGGTTTGAGTCAAAGAAGAATGGGAGCAGGTGGTCTAGTGTAATGACAGCTGTCAACTTGCTGGAAAGAAGGAGAGCGCTCTCATGATGTGAGTGGAATTGACATTTGTTTCTCCTTCTTGGGAGAACATAGTCCTACATTGTGTTTCCCCAGCAAGAAGAGCGACTTCTTTGAGATGGTATTGATTGAAATGGGGGGGTCTGAGAAGTTTTGTGAGAGGAAACTAGATGAGCGCCACTGCCATTTGATGCAAAAAGCTATGTGATATTATTCATAAGAAAGAGCCAACGTGAAGATATCCACGTTGTATCCACGTATGTGAATAGTATTGCTGGGGTAGAAAGGCAAGAATACATTTTTTAGACCAGAATATCAGCTCATATTCAATACTCCTTTAGTAAATCAAACCCAACACTGTTACCAGCAGCTCATAAAGTATACTAGCTCATGACATATTTCAAACTCCTGGATCACCATCACTTATTCCTTGTTTTTTCAGTCTGTTTAAAGGGTACAAAAGCTCTCAACAAATGCTACCTGTCCGTCTTTGAACCAAAGAATTACCACCAGGCCAGCGATGACTGCATTGCACAAGGGGGGACCCTGAGCACCCCAGAATCCAGAGATGAAAACGACTTCTTGAATGATTATGTGCGTAAGAGCTTAGGCATGACCTCTGAAGTCTGGATAGGCATCAACGACATGGCAAATGAGGGTTCTTGGGTGGATATGACAGGCAGTCGAATTTCCTTTAAACATTGGGAGACCGGAACTACCTTGGAGCCTAATGGTGGCAAACAAGAGAACTGTGCATTGTTGTCTGAAGCTGCCAATGGCAAGTGGTTTGACAAAAATTGCAAAGAGGAACTGCCTTTTGTATGCCAGTTTTCAATTGTTTAGCTGACATATCAATGTTTAGACCAACCACAATGGACAGTTTTGTGGCTGGAGGCTGGTTCAGTTACCCTCTGCTTCTTTTATATTTTTGAGACTCAAGTGGTAAAGCCTCTACCTATTGTGTCTGATTTTTCCCAACTTATAAAACATTAGAGCAGGTATAGGAGTTCCTTGCTTACCTTCTTAAAAGCTACAGTGGGGAACAGAGCTAGGAACTCCACTGCGGCAATCTCACTGTTAGAGTATGAATAAGGAACCAGTGGGTGAACTGAACTACTAGCATCCACCAAAAACAGAAGAATGTTATGTAAATCCTAAATTTACAAGCATGCTTAAGAGCAATTATTTAGCGAAACCTAAACACTATGCTCAGTCACCTAAAAAGTTAACATGTCATACTTAATGAAACTATATTTGTCCTTGTCACTACTATAGTTTATTTAGACCCAGACTTTAACTAGCTGACACATGTATTTATTTACATATTCTGTATTGTACATAGGCTTATGACAGAGGAAATAATTAGCGTTATATGCTATGTTAACTGTACCAAATAAAGTCTTTTTCATATATTTCTTCATATTACAAATGGCTGTTTTCATTTGTGGATTTCAAAATTACTTGTATAAAATCAAAAAACAAGTCCTTAAAGATGCACTGTCATCTTCCCATTAGATTAGATGTGCATTTACATGCACTACAATGCACTACACATAATTACGTTACAAGAATAACGCTGCAAAGAAGGAACATACACTATATTGCCAAAAGTATTGGGACGCCCCTCCAAATCATTGGATTCAGGTGTTCCGTGAAATTTCCTTGCTACTAAATATTCCACAGTCAACTGTTAGTGGTATTATAACAAAGGGGAAGCAACTGGGAACAACAGCAACGTAAGGCCACGTAAAATGACAGAGCGGGGTCAGTGCATGCTGAAGCGCACAGTCCACAGAAGTCGCCAAGTGTCTGCAGAGTCAATAGCTACAGACCTCTAAACTTTGTGTGGCCTTCATATTGGGACAACAACAGTGCGTAGAGAGCTTCATGGAATGGGTTTCCATGGCTGAGCAGCTCCATCCAAGCCTTACATGACCAAGTGCAATGCAAAGCGTCGGATGCAGTGGTGTAAAGCACGCCGCCACTGGGCTCTAGAGAAGTGGAGACGTGTTCTCTGGAGTGACTAATCACGCTTCTCTGTCTGGCAATCTGATAGACGTGTCTGGGTTTGGCGGTTGCCAGGAGAACAGTACTTTCCTGACTGCTTTGTGCCAAGTGTAAAGTTTGGTGGAGGGGGGATTATGCTGTGGGGTTATTTTTCAGGGGTTGGGCTGGCCCCTTAGTTCCAGTGAAGGGAACTCTTAAGGCATCAGCATACCAAGACATTTTGGAGAATTTCATGCTCTCAACTTTGTGGGAACCGTTTGGGGATAGCCCCTTCCTGTTCCAACATGACTGCGCTCCAGTGCACAAAACAAGGTTCATAAAGACAGGGATGAGCGAGTTTGGGGTGGAGGAACTTGACTGGCCTGCACAGAGTCCTGACCTTAACCCGATAGAACACCTTTGGGATGGATTAGAGCGGAGACTACAAGCTAGGCCTTCTCGTCCAACATCAGTACCTGACCTCACAAATGCGCTTCTTGAAGAATGGTCAAACATTCCCATGGACACACTCCTAAACCTTGTGGACTGCCTTCCCAGAAGAGTTGAAGCTGTTATAGCTGCAAAGGGTGGGCCAACTCAATATTGAACCCTACGGACTAAGACTGGGATGCCGGTAATCAGGGGAAAAAACAAGGGAGAACGAATTGACTTACAAACGTCCACTCTATTGTAACAAAGAGATCACAGACCCTTTGGTTCGTAATCTTGTATTAGAAGGCCAGCTCCAAGACAGTGGTAACAGATTGCGCATTGAACTCAAACCAATTACCTTTCTTAAAAAATCTATTGAACATTGTCAAAAAAATCTCCTAAGATATTATCAGGCTGTCCAATTTGCCCAACTCACTAGTTACCAAGTACCATGCAGCTGCAGAAAATGTCATTTTGGTCTCTCTAAAGACGGTTGACTAATCCTCCACTTTTAAATAACGTATTGTGGTTACATCCTCCATAACCAATCCTATAACACGCCATTCCTTTAAAGTATGGTATGATACAAAATACTCTGGAGGCCTTTTGTTACCATACCTAAGGCTGGGCACACACCTTAAAACCATCGCAAGACTTTTGTCTTGCGATGGTTGTAAGGTACTTAAAAAAACGTATGATCTGCCTATCTTGCATAGGCAGATCGTACTTGCGATGATCGCAAGCCACGCCCCCTGATGGGCGGGCTTCCGATGACCGCAATGCTGAACGGGCAGTGTGCGATTATCCCGTACGATTATCGCACGATTATCGTAAGGTGTGTGGGGACCTTAACTCTCCCATCTGTCATTAAATCCAATCCTTCCCTCCTGAATGCAATTTACTGGTTAGCTGTGTTACGTTGGGATTAACCTGCTCTCCTTGCTTAACACCTCAGACAGGATTAAATCTTTCCATACTTTACAAACTGACTACCACCTGTCAATATCTGAATTCCTTTGGTGCTTACAAGTTAAACATATTTGCTTTATTATTGCCCCCCCCCCCACCCCTAGCACTGGGCTGAACCTGCACACCACACCATTTGAATTAAAATGTAGAGATAACCCTAACTCAGGAGTCTAATCTTAAAACATGTATTCAGATACCTTGATTATTAATAAAATCTTATTTGGGTATCACTCGGCTACATCAGCGAGCCACGCCAGAGTGCAGGCCAGAGTGACAAGTCCCAGCACTCCTGTCCACTGAGAAAGCTACAGCACTAAAAAAGAAGTGAGAGAGAGTCCAGGTGCACAAAACGGGGAAACGGCACAGTAACAAAAACTACAATGCCACCAGAGACATAACAGTTATCAGTAGTTTATACTGAAGGATACATGGCCCAGCACCACAGGCACCCACCATTAGGGGAGATTTACAAGCCAAAATGGGATCATCTATCCAAGAGAGGCTAACCATGGGCAGGAAGAGCGGAAAAGAAGTAAAAAAAAAAGTTCATATATGTAAAGGTGACCAAAAGGAGGATGTAAAAAGAACATCTGCCGGGAGTCCAGGCTAACATTTATGGGCTAGTTAGGGATGTCCTGTTGGGGCCGGAGGGGCAGAGCTGACAACTGTTGAGTTTTGTACGAGTTTTTGTAATTATTTTTGTGATCCCCAAATTTTTAGTTAATTTACATTAATTGTATTGGGATCTGTTCCAGCATCATACTGGGTTCACAAATGTATAATAACACACTGGCGCTTGAGCATTGAGACAGTGAAGTAACTTCTATATTCCCATATCTATAGCAAACTATTCACATACTGGGTGATATTATATGACCTCACAAAACTCTTTTGACTGGCAGCACCCGCGTGCCTTTTCTTTAAGATTTCCTGGCAGTGATGCATTACTGCACACATGTGCCACATCTGCACAGCTATCGATAGTGTTTGATGTCTCTGATTAAATTATGTTTTCTTACTCAGAATCTACGAGACAAAAAGTAACACCTGCAATGTATTTAACATTAGATGGATATAAAACATGAAAATAGAAGAAAGCATATGTGGAAGGCTACTGTAACCCAGATGTGTACTTTAACAGAGTTTGAACTTCTGTTCTTTAATCATGGTATTTTCTTTTTTAGTTTAATTTATTATGGATGTGTACTAGCAGAAACACCTGCCAGGAAGGATTTGTTACATACTGCAAAAAAATAAAAAAACTAATTAGGGGTAGACTAATGAATGCTCATCTGTGAATGGACGCTACATGTTTCTATACATCACAACCTGGAAACCTGAAATGGAGGCTGCCATTGTCACCCTCCATGTGGACATTATCCAGCTGTCAGCATGACAACCATTATCTTCAATTTTAGAAAGAGAGGTTATTATTATTATTTATATTGTTAATATTCAGGATTTATATAGCTCCAACAGTTTGTGCAGAGCTTTACAATATACAGTATATTATAATATGCCTACTTACCCATGCAGCCCTGATTTGAAGATCCAGGAACAAAAAAGCAAAGCTATAGCCAAAAAATAGACAAATATAAATAGCCCATTAAAAAAAATAAAAATAAAAACAGCATTTACTGCCATATTCACTTTCAATCCAGAAACTTTCCCCACGGTACTTTTTTTCCACTACAGTACTTTTTTCCACTAGAAAGCCAGCATCAATCAACCCACTTCCTCTAAACCGAGATCATCCTGGACGCATCCCAGCCTGTGACAGGACAATGAAGAAGAAGCAGCACAGTAATAAATTCATTTCTCTGCCACTCTACTTTCTCTTCCCATCAGCACTGCTTCTTGTCAGCACATGAACGGATTGACTCCTTGTGCTGCTACTTCCTCTGAAATACCTGCCCTACTGCAGGGCCGTAGATAATTTTTTTCCCTGGGGGGGGGGGTTCAGCTTCCTCAAATTATAAGACTTTATCTAGCAGACACACTAAGGTTTGGAAAAAAAAGCGACATCCGTGGCCACTTCAGCACCCCCCCCACACACACATTATATGGGGCTTCTCGGTCAGGAGTGCGGTGGGAATATTTGCCTGTGACCATTGGCCAGTGGGTCCCCGTGTGCCTTCCACTTTTCTAGGTGAGAGGCTCATCAGCCTTCCCCTAGCACAGCACTGTCAGTTCTTGCGCCAAGCAGCCATTCAAAATATGCCTCCCAGAGCCGAGTGTCAGCTTGAGGTGGGATGTGATAGGACAATAGCTGCGAGGGAGCTCCATTCATACGTGCATTGCTTACAGCTCCCTCTCATGTCCTGTAGAGGTGGCTGGCCCAGTGTGATGTAACATACTGGCTCCAGACACCTCTACAGGGTGTGCATTGGGGGGAGGGAAACATTTTTTTTACTTTAATGTCACATTAAAGTGATATTAAAGGCAAATTATTTTTTCCCTCCCCCATGTAAATGTTAGCACTTACCTTCCAGCGATAACGAGGCAAGTTTAAAATGATTTCAAGCGGTTTTTTTTTTTTTTTACACTTCTTGCCTATATCTACTGCTTGCCTATATCTACTGCTTGCTAGCAGTAGATATAAGCAAAAAAAACGTAGGGTATAGAACCCCTTTAACTTTTTATATGCTTCTCCAGTATTCGTTTTCTTCTCTCACGTTTAGTTTACTAATTTATATTGAGATTGTAGCTCCTCACAGGAGTGAGATTGGAGCGGTGGCTACTTTACAACACACGCATGGACTATGGGGAACAAAAGTAGCCCCCCTCCAGAAGGAAGGACTCTGTCAGCACAATTCCAGAGATGAGATACAAACCCTGTACTGTACACATTAGGTCAGTGGCATAACTATAGCCATAGCAGGCCAGGTGGGTAAAAGGGTCCCTATTAGGTTGCTGAGGCAAATTAAAGGTAGAACATGAGAAGAAAATACAGTACTGTATCATTAGGGTTGGAGTGGTTGCAAGTGACAACTCTAATCCCCTGTAAAGTCTACAGTGTAGAGAGGAGTTCAGACACATAAGAGGTTTCCTTGGGTTCTTTACCAGCATCGTTACCCACAGCTCAGAGAGAGGTAGTCAGGGGGATCACATTTTTGCTATGGGGCCCTGTGATCTGTACTTATGGCCCTGCATTACGTATTTCCACACAGACAATTAGAAATAATTTTAGGTTACCTTATTAGTGTAACACTAAACATTAGACACGTAAATGTTTCATTCCAAATGGATATTTGTACGAATTTTGTTACATTCTGATGCATCCGAATTTGTGAATGCGAATGAATCCGACTGTATGTTTAACGAAATTCAGATCTGTCTGAACTAAATCAGGCATGTGACTGTTCTCTGGCCAATCAGATTTTTTGGGTTGTTGGCGGTTGCATTACAGGCAAGGTCATGTGACTTTGTTCCAAAACGAAACTTCGGATGGTTCCGAAATCCATCCAAAACCGAATTCAATTTTGGATCCAAAATCCAAGAAATTAAAATGGAATCGATTCAAAACTAAACAAAATACATTTTCAGCAGGGTCCCATGTCTACTAAATATATACAGTACAAGTGTTTACTCTAATGCACTTATTTACAGCTTTGTTGTTTTTGATTTTCACAGTTTCATAAAAATGCACAAATGTAAATGTACTCATATGCTTTGTTATTTATCAGAATTTTGGAGAGTGTGTTGTGTTTGTCTGCACTATAATAATTTTAGTGTATTGTATTAACAATAATGCTTTGATAAGCATTTAAGAAGAGGCACGCAATAGCAGAAGTGCCATCTTTAATTCTATTGGCCCTGTAGAAGCACCTTTTTCTATAATTCTTTGTAGTACTCAAGTGAGAGATACTGGCGGAGTGGTGAGAATCTCACTCCAATTTCCAAGTGTGTTTTTCACATCCTGGCCACCTGTAACTGGCAACTTAAACCAATGATGACTGGAAACATTAATTATGATGGAAGCCACGTATGGAAGTAGATTGTTAAACCAGCCTGGTGTACAGCTACAATATATACTATACTTTATTTAAAACTTCTGAAATGAACAATGGCAATTATACTGGGTTTATACAAAGAACTCCTCCTTCAGTTATATGTATTAGTGTAGGTGCTGCTTTGCAAATCTCATATGAATGTTGCTCAACCAGGAAGCTCACTCAAGGTCACAAGGTCATATGTGACCTTATACATCTGGATCTACAAAAGAGGGGGAAAAAATCACAACCCCCCCCCCCCCCCCCCAAAAAAAAAAAAAATCTGAAAGATGTGCGGGCTGCCATTGCTGACTTCCTTCTAAAAATAAGACTACAGTAATTGCCTTCCTGTCACTGACCTGGAACAATTAGAAAAGGCACAAGTCCTTACCTGAATACTCAAGGCTGTATTTCTATATGGCTGGCATAAGATGTGGCCCTAGGCAGGGATGCACATGGCCACTAACATCAAGTTCCTGTGTGTCCTTGTAGTCCCTGTCCCTGTAAAATGTGGGTATTGTTGGAGGAGGCAAGTACTTAAAGGGTAATTCCACTTGTGATAGAACCAACTGTCCATCACCAACCTGTGACTATATGCGGTTCCAATCCAATCCAACCGAACCGTCAGAAGGGCAGTAACATTCTCTGCCTCACCCCACACAGAGATTTTCCAGCCCACAGCACAACAATCTAAGGCCAGCAGACAGAGCAATCATCACTGGAGTTGGTTAACTCTGCAGTTAAGTCCAAGATTGTGTTCAGAGCTTTGTCCAATTCAAGGGGATGCCACAGAGGTTAGCTGTAGCTCATGCATCACCCCCAAGATTTAATCCATAGGGCTTTTCTTCCAGAGTGATCATATAAACTAAGGCAGTTTAAAGTATATAACAAGCAGTGAAGCCTGCAAAGTGGCCATGACACTTTAAAAAGGACAGCACATGGAACAGTGAGTGCAGTCAGGAATATTTAAGGCTACAAAACATGGTACAGGACATAGCAGTGAGGAATATACTGTATAACCAATAGTACATAATGCACAAAGTGGAGAGATCAAGGGTATGTAATGTTTAGAAAGCATGGGGTTACCGAGGAATATGTAATGCATAGCTCAGTGTACAGAGTGGAGCAGCGAGGGATATACTTAGGGTTGCCACCTTTCCTTCAAGTGAAACCCGAACACCCTAGCGCTGTGTGCAATTTTTTTGGGGGGGGGCAAGAGAGAGCAAGAGCAAGAGAGCGATGAGAGGCATCCAGGAGAAAAAGCAGGAAGAGACAGCCAGGGGAGGGAGTAAGGAGGCCGGCTATAGCGGACTACAAATCCCAGCAATACATTATACAGCAATACAAAATAATATGAAGCTGCATACCGTGTTGTTCCGGGGTTGGGCCCTGATGTCTCCAGGGTCTCAGGTGGCAGTGTGGTGTCTCAGGTGGGCTATGCGGGGTCTCAGTGCTGTCAGATGGCTACGTGGGGTCTCAGGTGGGCTATACGGGTTCCCAGATGGTTGTGTGGGGTTTCGGGTGGTCAAAAGTGCTGTGTGGGAAGTGTGGAGGTCTCGCCTGAGGTCCCTGCACTTGCTGGGGACCTCAGGCGCCGCATCTGTCAAACAATGTGAAGTGCCGATATCGGCGCTTGGTGTCTTGTGTTCGGGTGTCAGCTGGCTTGAAACCCGGACACAAAACACGAATCCCGGACAGGTGGCAACCCTAGATATACTGTACAACTTATATAACAATGTGCAGAATGGGGCAGTCAGTAATATATAATGCACAGTAGTGTCAAAAAAGTAGAGGTTCAGGAGCATGTAACAGCATAGTAATATACAGTGTATGGCAGTCAGTAGTATATAACATACAGCACAGCTTAGAGTGGGCCAGTTAAAGGAGAACTATGAGGTGAGTGCTTTTCACTCACCTCATAGTTCTAGCCAACCTGTGACAATGAGACTGTCACAGGTCTGCTCAGTAGATCGGGAAGTGAGCGAACACATACCGGCATTCACTCACCTCTCGATCCTGTCACGGCTCTCTGCCGTGACAGGGGAGGGGCTGGATTCCCCTCTCCCCGCTCCGATCTGCCAGCGCTGACTGGCGGAACGGACAGGGGAGGGTACAGCTGGCTCTGCCTCTAGATAGGCAAAGCCAGCTGTCACTTACGCAGCTGGGCGGATCCAGACATAATTGTCGGGATCCGCTTCGGCGTCTCAGTATACCGCAAGCTGCAGCTCGCGGTATACTGAGCTTAGGGTGACGGGAGGACGCTAGTTTGTGTCCTCCCGTTACCCTAAGGAGAACTATGGGGAAAAGCCCTAACCCCATAGTTTTCCTTTAAGTATACTTTATTCATAGCACAAAAGAGTACAAAGTGGGTCAGCCAGGAGTATATAACATGTTGCACAACATAAAGAGTGTGTAACATACAGTGCAGCGTGGGGTGGTCTACACTGTAAAAAACACACAGGACACCCGGTAAATCCAATTTTTTTTATCATGTAAACTCCGCTCTGCTGGGACACGCAGTTCCCCTCCAGCACCATCTATTGGATAGTGGTACAATAATGATAAAAATAAACTGTTAACACTTATTTCTGAAAGCATTCTTACTTTACAGCATTTTTTTTTTCACACCTATGAAACTTTTTCACAGTACTGTACATGGAACACACAGCCCCATTGTTCCAGGCAGTGGCGTAACAACCGGGGGGCAGGGGGGTCACTTGCCCCGGGCGCAGGACTGAGGGGGGGCGCCATCACGACCCCCGCTAAACGAAGCCCCTGGCTCCCTCTCTCTGCCACATTCACCCGGCTGTCATCGGGCGGCCGCTCGCTCCTCCGAGGCCACTGCGAGCGGCCCTCTACAGTGCCTGATTGGAGGGCGCGTCTGCCTGATCCAGCCAGCC
>NW_017307389.1:220556-237337 GCF_000935625.1 Nanorana parkeri
GGGGGGGGGGGGGGGGGGCGAAGAAAAAAATGTTCTGCCCGGGCGCCCATAACTCTGGTTACGCCACTGGTTCCAGGTAACTAAAGTTTGCAGCTTAACCTCAAATTACATAGAATGCCTGATGTCTGATGTCTATGTAATATAGCTAATAAAAGTAATTCACCGGCACACACTTTAAGGGTTTTTTAAGTATTGATGTCACTGTCGCTCTGATGAAGGATCCCTGTGCGGACCCGAAACATTAGCACCGTATGACAGTGACATTGGGTATTGAATAAACATATCAATACTTTAGAAACCCTTCAAGTGTGTGCCGGTGAATTACTTTTATTTACTATTAGTGTTTTGCACGGCGTCATCCGTGTGGTCACCTGGGCACCACATATACCTTGTGGGTTCGAGACCGTGGCAGTGCAAATGGGCTTTGGACTTTGTTATGTAATATAGCGGTCTGCCTTCCTGCAGCTACTAGTTGTAGTGCCTGTGACAATTGGTGGGCGCAAAAGGGGCATTGTGGAATCTTGCGCTGGGGACGGAGGGCCCTTGGTATGGTGGGCATTGGGCATCTGCCCCTTTTGCTCTGGTGGGCATTGGGCATCTGCCCCTTTTGCTCTGGTTATCAGGATGGCCTTGAGTTGAGTTGAAAGCTGAACATGTGCTATTATTTGAGTTGAAAATGCCGACATAAAAATATCATTGCTTGAAGAAGAAAAATAGTATACTTTTTTTTTAGAAATGTGACCATATAGTAAAAAGATATGAATATTTCAAGCATACAAATTTCAGACAGAGTCATGACATAGCTGTGAAACAGCATCCATACATGACTCAAAGAGCAGCTGGCAAGTACAGGCCCAGCAGGAGGGAGAAAAAAAAAAAAAAAATCGACCAGAGAATGCACTCTAAGGATTCAATGTCTAAGGTAAGAAAAATGTTCCTGGCTGAAGTGCCAGTCGCTGAGTCCAACATGGAGGGTGTGGCACAGCCACATACAGATATTCCTTTAGAAATAGGCACTTTTCATTTTATTCCACATATACAACAACAGATAGGCATTTTATTATATGACATGTATTTAGTCCTTTGAAAACAAGGCAATTGCACTAAGCAAGTGAAATAGTCAACACTTCCTCACTCACAACTTTCAAAAACATCAAAACAATAAATACACCGAAAAAAGCATCAACAGACAGCTACAACGAAATAATGTCCTGAAGCAGTGCAAAAAAATATTTTTAAAAAAACACAGAAAACAGACCGCACATTTTTGTGTTATGGAACATTTATACAACCTGGAATGTCTATATAAAATGACAAATAGGGAAATGTGGAGAAACACAGGGAGGAATAGGATTTTAAATATTATTTAAACTATTATTTTAAAACAATATCTGTAGAAAAACCATCTACCAATAATTATGCAGTAAAAGGGCCTACCCAATCCTTTAAAAAAAGTAGACCCTCATACCATACTGCCTGGCAAATATTGCTGCTTTAAATAGGCCATTTCCCAACCTTCAGGCCGAGGGCCACATGAGGGCCTATGGATAAAAACCAAATTGCGATATCTTTAAAAACAAAAATTGTACTCATCATTGTGAATTAACATCAAAACAAATTTAAGGACTACGATGTTTGTCAAAGTTACTTCTGACTTTTTTTTGGCTTAACAACAAACCTTAAAGTGTATGACCAGGAAAAAAAAAAAAAACCTGCACATACAGTAAAATATCTGTTGGTCTGCCGGAAATGCACGGAGCCGTGCTGAAAGCTGATAACATAGCCTTTTGTGGAGTGGTGTCAGCCCTACCCATTGTCTTTTGCTAAGCTACTTAAACCACTCCTACTTTCACATCTCTACATGAAGGCTAATTATTCTGTAATCCAAGATAAGAACTAAAGGGCTAAAAATACTCTTTGAGATAACACAGTGAGTGAGCAGGGGATGTAGGATAACTCTAAAGGTGGGTACATGGTGCATATTTCGGCCAATTCGGCAGCAATTTGTTCCATGGGTGGCCCTGTTCTATCATTAGATTGACTTTTGTTGACAAGACATGCTGGTAAATCATCGGCTGCCAGAATACAATGTACACAGCAGGAGATTCATTCACCCACGCTATTAGTGTGGATGGAGGAATCTGTCATATTTTTGACAGCCTGTGAGACGGAAAGAAAAAAATATGACCGTGTGTACCCAGGTTAAATGTCAGACGTTTTTTTTTCTGCACTTATCAAACAGATATAACAAAATACTTCCAATAGAATATTTAAGAGTCCAAAAGAGAGCAAATAACAGCAGTTCATTGTTACGGTTTACATACAGTTTAAAAAAGGTATCCATAGCTAAAACAGCACTTATATGGGACAAAAAAACCCCATGTATATTACACACACACACTGCATTACCACTCCTGTGGTTGTTAAAGCACATTGTACATTCATCAAACTGTGGAAGAATGACACACACGTTCAAGAAATTCCTGTTTCAACACATTGAAACATCTATGTACTTAAGGTATCCTTGACTACATGTCGTAGCTTGTGCAAGGTTTGCACGAGCAGCATTCAGTTAAGGATAAAGGATCACATTGAAACAATTGATAGATAACTGCTTAAATACAGGCGCTTTAGTGCACTGCCCAGTAAATGTGCTCTCTAGCAAATTTACAATTGCCTATGTACAGGTAGCTGCCATTGTCCTAATACCTAGAATAAGTCAAATCAAACATTGTACCTGGGGACCCTAATTATATGTGTGATCAAATAGGGGAATCTATGTAAAGAACGTACAGTGTTAGATGACACAAAGCTTGTCCTGTAAATTATACCATCTGGTGCACTGAAATAAATTGAAAACAATTTACAACAGGGGTGGATTAGGCAACATAACATTCAGAAATAGGTAAGAAGTCCTTGGTTACTCTCATTTTTAATGAGGCAAGATAATTGGTACTACAATGCCTGGTATGGCCGAGCCCTATAGGAAACCTCTGTTGAAAGCAGTATGAAGGTTGCCTTTAGCAATCTCCCTCTGAAAATGCTAGTTGCCCGACAGTCATGGCGATCCTCTGATTTCAACCCATTCACTGATGTGGAAGAAGTACGCAGCAAATGCCATTTGTTCCAGGTTAGGGATTTGAAATGTACAGAGCCCATTAGAACTGCTGGTCTGCCTGGCAACTAGCATTTTTAAAAGGAGAGGACACCAACTACAGTCTCAGTACAGGTAAGAGCGTTGACTGAAAAGGCAGACAATGTGAAAGCCCCGCAAAGGCTTATTGGCTACCTGACTTTTGGCTATTGTTCAGCCCAGGCTAAAAATATGTCTCTCACCAGTTCTAAGATTCATACCTGTCTAATAGAAGAAAAAAAAAAACGTAAGCATCAAATAAATCATGCCTACAGTGCTCAGCAGACCAAAGCTGGATACTCTTCCACAATCTTCCCAACCAGCCACTTGAGGAAAGGCTGCCGTCCAGAAGGTAACTGTGATGTATCCTCGTGGAAAACAGAAGACGGCGCCTTTTCCTCGTGTGATAAAGTTTATTTTTTGCAAAATTATAAAGAATAAAAAACTACTCACATATACACAGTGGAGACAAGTGGCGTAGTAAAGCATACATCCAGGGCAGAGCAAAAAAAGTGAATGCGTTTCCAGGGAGATCCCCCCCTTCCTCAAGCCTGAGGAAGCAGGATCTCCCCTGAAACATGTCAGCTCTACTACTCACATATACACAGTGGAGACAAGCGGTGTAATTAACCATGCATCCAGGGAAGAGCAAAAAGAGCTGATATGCATGATTAACTATAGCGCTTGTCTCCACTGTGTATAAGTGAGTAATTTTTTAATTGTTTACAATTTTGCAAAAATTAAAACGTTATCACACGAGGAGAAGGCGCTGTCTTTTGTTTGTTTTGCAGAAGGAAAAAAACCTCAACTTAACATATTACAAATTGTTGCCAACATCTTTCTGGACATGCAAATTTAGAAATAATGGAAGAAGCATTAGAAAAAAAAAAGTAAATCCATTTAAAAAAAACCGTTGGGGTTGGATTTGCACATCGTTTCCCCTCATCCAATTATGTCTCATTTAAAAATAAATGTACATTATATAAAAGTTTTAAGTAGAATTTTGATAAATGTCACTCATTAGGTACCAGTAGTGCAATTCAGACAGTCAAATGCTACTGAGAAGACGGACGCATGCATAAGCAGTTTTAACTATATTGCCTTTTCAGACGAGCTTGAATTAAAGCATTTCATCCATGCAAGAATCACATTTTTTCACAGAAACCTTGTGCTAAAACAATTTCTCTTTGTGGATTTGAAGAAAACCTTACAGCTCAGTACGGAGTGGTCAGCTCCAAACTAGACATTTATGCCTCATGAGAAAGGTTTTTTGTCAAAATAAATATTTTCTCCTGATAATCATTCAATAACAGTTCCATTTTGATTCATCTACGTAGAAATGGTTCCATTTTCTGATTCCTCAATGTAAGGTATGCTGGTGTCATCATTTTCGACTGGGTCTCTCATAAGTGGATCAGAGATAGTATATATTTCATTTTCTTTCATTGAATGTGCAAGAGGTTCCAGCACTGTATCCTCTCTAGTGCTTCCATTAGGAAATTTCATAGGAGGGACAGGTGGAGGATCATCCATGGGACCGTCAAATGACCTGTATACATCTACATCTGGGCCGGAGTCCCTCTTTTCTTGTAGAAGGTGGCCATACACCATTGTATCATCAATAACTGCATACACGTGCGACTCATTAGTCTTCCTACCCTTCTTAAAGAAGGCTTGTCGCCTTGGTGCCTCGGTGGCCACCTTGGTGTTGTATATACCCAATGGAGCTTGCTTCGGCTTTTTCCTGCAAACAAACAATTAAACAAAATGTTTGACAATGGTTTACTAAATGGGTAGAGCATTTCCACATTGCAAAGTGCATTTTTAAATATCTTAGTGAGTTTTCAATTTGCAAAGAATATTCCAATTGTGTACAAGGGGAAAAAAAAGAAAACTAAAAAAAACTAAAAACCTGGATTTTGTTAGTGGGTTTTTCATTTTGGAAAAAATATTCCAATTGTGTACAAGGGAAAAAAAATGAAGTGGACTCAGATAGCATGGGTAAGGTAAAAGTTGGCTTTAGCCCTTTTTCATATGTCAGCAGTCGCAGGCCCCTATAAGCAGACTCCCAGCAGTGTATAGCTGTGTAAAGCCATCTGTCGGCTTTACACTGGAAGCGATGCGTTCAGATGTAAAGCTGCCTGAACACTTCTAGGAGCCAGTAAACTTGTGCCCCCCCTCGCTTTACTTCCCTGGCTCTTCTGCCCCTCCTGTGAGACCGGCGTTGTAGGTATCGGTGGGTAAAGGGGAGAGAGACCAGTGAATGTCCGCAATTTCTAGATTGGCATGCTGGGTATCTATTTACTCAACACAACCCTCTCTTATATTGTCCAAAAAGTGGGTATTATATTGTGTTTTTTGCAAGAAAGCAAACTTGGGTGTATTTTTTTTACTGAAATGTTGGCTTTGACAGAAGAATGAAGCCAATATCATGCAACATAATGATTCACAGCTATAAGTTTGGGCTGGTATTCTATATGGAATATGAATATCAGAGAAATAAGACAGAAACGAACAGTGACTGAACGAACAAATTAATAAATAGATGAACAAATGAAAGAATTCAGTGATCACATAGATAATGATTCAACTTATCTGGTATAACAGGAAATTCATAATACAACAGTGGTAATTAAATGTAAATATTATTTCATCAGCAGTAAGATAAAGTGATAGATAGCAAATAACATATTAACACACTGATATACAATGAGGCAATACTTACTTCCTTTTGACACAGCACACAGTTATTATCACTGCAAGAACAACAACGACTGCTGAACCACCTGCAATTAGTAGGTACTTAATACCTGTGAAAATAAAGAGGAGATACTATAGACAAATGCATTACATCATATACAGTAGGAAAGTGGATTCTCCAATGGCTGTACATTGTGCAAAACTATTTTTTGTGATATGTGCGGGACAGGTGATGCAAGCCCAGGGGTGGGGACATTTTTCTGAAAAACTACTTGTCCAAGGACTAAAGCGGGGGCCAAATCTACTTGTCCCTCATGACAAAAAAATAGTTTTAATCAAAACTAGGGATGCACCAATACCGTTTTTAGGGTATTGAGTACAAATATCGATATTTTGCTCACCGATACAGAGTACCGGTTCTTGACACAGAGCAGGCTTGCCGGGCAGCGGGTAATGTAAGCATAAGTGTCCCCTGCACACCATACAGCACCTAGGGCAGTGGGTAATGACATGCCACCTGACTTCCTGATTGCCAGGGAAGCCGACTCCGTGTTGTTTGGCTTGCTTGATTGTGATTGGCCTGGAAACCGGCTTCCCAGCCAATCAGCATTGAGCCAGCTTCCTGGCCAATCAGGAAGCCAGGCGGCGAGTAATGACCTGATTGGCCAGGAAGCCGGATCGATACTAATTGGGTGGGAAGCCGGCTTTCCGGCCAATCAGCATCGAGACGGCTTTCTGGCCAATCAGGAAACCAGGAGGCGGGTCATTACTCGCTGCCCTACTTCCTGATTGCACGGGAAGCTGGCTCCAGGTTTCCCACAGGGAATCAAAACTACTACTAATCAAAACTGTATTTGACTGTGCTAAATAGCGCTTCTCATTGGTCAGTGTGGTCACCTGACCACGCTGACCAATGATGCTTGCAATTTGCGAGCAAAATTAAAAATGCATAGGACAGGACTGCACTATGGGGTACAGGTAGTACACCTGTACTAGCAGAGGGTAAGGATTGTTTGCCGAAAGGTAAGTATAGCCAGGTGGTGGGGGGTTTGGGAGAGACGGGGGCCAGATTTGATCAGGTGATTCCATTTTCCCGTATTACCTGAGAAAGTGAACTTACCCTTTAATGCCCATTGTGCATTAAACTACTCGCCTAGCACCCGAAACTGCATGTCCTGGGCGTCGGGCAATAGGAACTCCACACCCCTGAAGGCTCTCTAAATTTTAAACAGATCAGGCCATATCTATATGTTAGACAAATTACCCGAATAGATAATCATGGAAAGTGAGGAGTAACGTGGACCTATCTAACCATGAATCCACAGAAATAAATTACAGACAAGTCAAAATATACTGCAACAGTGTCATTTTCCAAAAAACACAAATGTACTTGCATCATTAAAAGGCAGTCCATAACCTTTAAACTAATGACTACCTAGGCTTGAAAGATGCATCAGTCTGCTGCAGGCAGTAAGCAGCATTCCATCAATCTCACTTCCATGCGTTATCACTCACTCAGAATGTACACAAGATAGGATGCAGCACAGGGAGCACAGCTGTGAAAGACAACAGTGAAAAGCTGGCCATACAAGCTTAGAAGTTCTCTCATTCAGTTCAGGCAGTGCCCCATGCTTTCCCCACCTACACTAAATTGCATTGATGGAGGAATCCCCACTACTGGCTATTGTGTTCAAGATATTAAATACCTGTATAGCCCATGTATCTGACTGGATGCAGGCACTTGTAAGATTAGGCGAAATCCATTGCATGGCCAGCTTAAGCTAAAAACAAGAGATTAATGTGCAGGCACCAGGATTTACATGACTCCATCATCCCCGGGCTGACATCTTTGTCCAGGAAGTAAATAACACTGGATGATGCCTGAACAAAGATGGCACCAGCCTACAGCAGAAAAAGGGAGATGAAGGCAATGTTGGGGAAGGGGGGGGGGGTAATTAAAAAGGTATTAATTACCTGCAATTGACCCACATTAGTTAGCATGCATACAGGTAACAAAAAATAAATAAATACATTTGAGACCATGTCAAGTTTCTTGATATTTTTTACTATACTATTTATGGGCCGAGTAGAATGAAAATGCTATATTACTAGAGAAAAGACATACCATTTTATTGATTACTAACCATAAGCTATTGTGCTGCTGCAGAAAGGTTTATGCAGCGGTCATCCAAGAAACCTACAAGAGGTCAGGTAACGACTTGGAACAACACACAATGAATTTTGCTACACTTAAACGTTTACCCTCTTAATTCCACTTTTCTGAAGAACATCATACCTGTTTTTTGTTTTGGACACCCTTATATTAATGAAGCAGCTGGTAGGGGTGAACTGTGGTGGACGAACAAAAAAACAAGGCAAATGAGTATAAACTGTGGCTCTCACTATCCCTTAGAACATCTTACCTGAGGAAAGCTGACTGAAGGTAACGGACAGCTGAAGTTTAAGTTTCTTTGTCTTAGCCCGGGGTTCGCAATTGGAGACGTTTACCCAAAATGAAGAATACATATCGAGTGGACCTGGTAGCTGCCCGCCATCTCTCTGTACTACGCCAGGTCCATTGTCTTTCTCTTCCTTTATACTGACAAATGCACGGCCATTTTCACAACTTACATCCAATTTTTCAGTTGCAAACTTCAGTCGTCCGAACTGTTTGCTCGGTACATTTATATTCCACGAAAGAGAAACATGATCTGGAAGCCCAAAGTCCCAGTTTGGAGTCCGAACATAAATAGTTTCTTCTGGTTTTGGAGATACCATGATTATACACTCTTCTGTGAAGAAAATACAGCTAAAATGAATTTTTATATGTATTAAGTAATTACAGGAACAATTTCTGATATACAGTAATGGCTTTCAAGTACTGACACAGCTCTCGCTCTATCAATATCTATATATTAAAAACACATACATGCACACTCACATAGTTGCATAGTAGGTGAGGTTGAATAAAGACACAGGTCCAACCTAAATGGGGGGTGGGTCCTATCCCGCTATGTTTTGTGAACTGAGGAAACCATGCAAGTGTTTTTTAAGCAGTTCATGTTTCCGGCTGATGCAACTATCTATTAGAATTGAATTCCACATTTTTACCACTCTCAAAAGTAAAATACCGCTTTCACAGTTTAGGATTATACCTCATCCCCTCCAACTTCATGTTATGCCCTTGCGCCTTTTTTTGAGGTAATTGGTTTAAGTAGTGCACTCCCAATACTGCAGTCCCTATTGATGAGTTTGTGACCAGAGTTGAACTTTGTACTCAAGGTGGGGCCTTACCAGTGTTTTGTAAAGGGGCAATATTAGATTTATATCCCGTGAATAAATCACTCTTCTAATGAAAGATAATATACTTCCAGTGCTTCAAAATTTCTGAGTGGGGGTCAGAAAGGAAAGAGGCGTAGGGAACAATCATGTTTTCTTCTAAGCCAAGACTTGTAATATACCTAACAGCATAATTGTTATACATACACATGTCTTAGGCCTGATTCACACCTAGACAACATAGATTTTGAGCATTTCTACTAGCATTAGCAACATGCAGTTATTTGCACGTTTATGCGCGTTGTGCACATTTATAATGAACGTTTTAACGCACGTACATGAAGACATGCATTTTGAATGGCAGCTCATGAACCGTTGTGGGCAATGGAAGAACGAGCAAAAAAGCTCACAAAAAATGTGCAACAGGCATGTCTTGGGGCATTTCCAATTAAGTCTATAGGCCAAAAAAGCACTTTTAACTGACCCCAAGAAGCTCATGTACCTTTTCGGGCATTTTTCTGCTGGTGTTTTTCTGCTCAGGTGTGAACCAGGGCCATTGAAAATCATGGGATTTCTTGTGCTGGGCATTTAAAAGCGCTTTTCGAACTGCTCAAAAACTGCTAGGTATGAACTAGGCCTTAAAGTATAAACATAAATAAAATCATATACTTAATAGGTAACAGTACAGTTTCAGTGCACTATAAAAGGCAAAAGAAATACATTGTAGGAAGTACTAACATCTATGGAATATGCTGAGACTTTCAGGTAGGTTTGGATAAATTTTTTTACAAATAAACATACATGGCAAAGGATTCTTAAAACACTCTGAGCTAGCTAACGAGAGAAGAAAAGAAGCTTGCTTTGCAGCTCCCATTGTCTGATGGACACCTCCTAATATGTCATGTGATAAGAGATGAGTCACTGCTGTGATGTCCCGCTCAAGCCTTCATTAAACAGATGAAAGCTGAAAAAACTGAATAAAAAGAGCATTCTCTTCTGGCTGAATAGAAAACTGCGTAATATTGATAAACAACTTTACAGTTTAAAAAAAAAAAGTGAAGACATAGATCTGTAAAAGACTATATACATTTCTTATGTATTCAGTAAATCCTTCCAGCGGTCACACAAACCATTTGTTCTGACCGGTTTTGACAAGAGTCACATACATCTTTATTAATAAGGGGGCTTGACAGTGTACTAATGCAATGAGATTGACTGGAGGAAAAAACTTACAGAAAGTTGAAGCAGCCAATCAGTACCGAATGACAAGGCTCAGGAATAAGTATGTTGGTACAGGGCTCCTGCAGCTACTCTAAAAGTGCCCCCTATATTAAAGCACTCACCTAACACTTACCCCTCTTACCTAAACCCCTAACATCTGTCCTATTCCAAAAAAACGTACCAATGTACATTTTACCCCCAAAACCTGTTCCTTGAAGGGAAGTTCAATGACGAATAAAAAAATAAAAAAAAAGACCTAAAGCTTTAGACCATCTCCTGCAGAATCTTAGTCCTTGTCTACTCAAGGGCTGCTCATTAGAGATTTAGGGATTCTTATCAGCACATGCAAAAAAACAAAACAAACCACCTCCATGTGAAGGATCATTTACTGAATAAAAAATGGGGGGGGGGGGGGGAGGGGGGCGTGCCCCTGAAATGCGTTAACCATCGAGACACAGAAGTTAGGTGGGACTGATGGCAGTAGCGTCTTATTAAAAGGGAATCCCCTCTTAAAGGTTCCATTGTGACTGCAGTCTATGCACCATACTGGGCTCTGTTCAACGTACACTTGAGTACATTTCTAACCATTTGTTTTTATTCTTCAATAAATGATCCTTCACATGGAGGTGGTGCTCTGCGTTTGTTTTTTTGCATGTTCCTTGAAGTGACCCCGTCTCAAAACCAAATTCCCACAAAACAATATACCAGCAAAAGGACAGAGAATATACTCTCCTATCCCACTTGCTGCATTGCTGAATGCAGCTCTGTTGCTGAGGAATCGTCCCCTGAAGTCTACTGGAGTGTCTGTCTATCTCCTGTGACTCCTGGTTGTTCTTACTTGTTTGCTCCTGCTGACCTCCACGTCACTACAGAAAACAGTATTGACAAGGAGGTCTGCGGGAGGAGAAGACAAAAGGAGATTGGTACTTTTGAAAGTGTCAGTTTCCTAACCGAATTTGGCGGGAATTTCCTCGGTAATATATCGGCATTGGGCAACAGGATAGGCATTAATACTGAATATATGCCATGTTCTTTTGCAGGGATTTCTTTTTGTGGGGATTTGCTAGGAACGGGTTGCTTAAACAACTAAAGCGTTATCTATACCCATAGTTTTTGATAGAGAAGGGAAAAGCTGGAGCCTCTGTTAAATTTTAACGACTGCCTATGTCCCCTGTGGGGAGCGTCACCCTGTCTATTTGTCTTGATGACCATTTCCTCAGGGAGAAAGCGGTGGCAAAAGCACTAGTAGCATGTCAAGCTCTGCTGCAAAGCATAAGTTCTAGCAGTTTTTGTATTCATACTAACATTGCACATTGTTACACTTATTCTTATTTTGGTATAGTTGTTTATACCTGTAATGAAGGGCACAAAGGACACACGTTGGTCATGTTTCCGCAGTTCTCGCATATCTGTCTGTTGTGGCATACGTAAAATGATGGTGACATTGTCCTTCATTTGAATCTCTTCAATGGACCCATTTGGACAAAAGGTGCCAATTTTAAACTCAACTTTGTTGTTGGAGCTCATGATTTCATAAGTAAAACCTGAAGCAGTCAGGTTGCAGGGTTTATCTTCAGTATCTTGTTGTAGGAATATAGATTTAGAGGTTATTTTAGTACTGATGGATTCGGGTGCTATCAACCTCCAGGTAAAACTGTCCAGGCGGACAGGGAAATTCATGAATGATTCCGGAATGGTAAGGGGCATGTTGCTGATATTGCAGATTCTGAGATCCCAACATGCTAAGAACACAAACCAAATAGACAGACAATATGTTAAAATCAAGAACTGGCTAGCACAATGTTTAGTATTTGGCACAAAAAAAAACAGAATATCCTAGGTTGCATACCAAGATCAATGAGCATTCAGGCAGCAACAAGCAAAGCAGAGATTCCGTCTTCTAGGTCTACTATTTGTCGTGCATCACATACAACATAGAGAGTCTTCTAGTGACTCTACTTGTGACGAACACAAGCATACTTGAGCAATGTATAGGATATTTATGTGCTTCGTAGTAGTCCCATCAATATATTTTACAAATTAAGTTCACCAGTAAAGTTGGTGTAGTCTATTTAGACTTGGCAGCAGAGGAACCCACACAAGGCCCATCTGCATTCAGACCTATAGCCTGTCTGGATAATAAAATGCTATACTATTACAGTCAAATATCAACTGCAATCAATCTGGATACTACAGTGATCTATCACTAAATCACAAAGCAGCATACCTGGCAATATGCTGCACTACTAATTGATAAATGTAAAGCACTGAGACTCTAAGACATTAGTTACAGGATTGTATGTTGCCTCTACTGTAATATGTGCGGGAGAGGAGAGTGATGCAAGCTCCTCCCAGGCTCTCCTCCCGCAACGCCCCACTCAGCCTCCTGTGACAGATCAGGTGTGGGGGCGGAGACAGCTGTCACAGGAGACCAGGCAAGCGGTGAGGGGGAGGAGTTAGCAGTCAGAGGAGATCGAGCTCTCCTTCCTGCACTGCTCGCTCAGTTTCCTGTGACAGCGAGTCAGAATGGAGAGCAGGGACAAGCAGTCAGCGATCAGTGACGCCAAGGGTTTGCAAATAATTGAGGACATAGTAGGTTTACCATGTCCCCAATTATGAATGAATGGGACGTGATCTACATCACTTCCTGTTCATTCATGGATTGTGGACACTGAACATACTGAGGGGAATTTATCAAAACTGGAGCAGACAAAATCTGGAGCAGCTGTGCATGGCAACCAATCAGCTTCTCTCTTCAGTTTGTTCAGATAAGATTTGAAAATGAAAGAGATGCTGATTGGTTGTCATGCACTGCTGCTCTAGTTTTGATAAATTCCCCTCACTATCTCCACAAGTTATGAATGGACAGGAAAACTCAGTATAGATGATTCCTGTTCATTTATAACAGAGGCTGCAGAAAAAGAGATTGAGGACTCTGCCCTCAATCTCTTTGAAAAGGGAAATATCAGGGGTCTGTTTAGACCCCTGATATTTCCCCAAAGCCCCTAAACAGTAAAGTAAAAAAAATTTAAAAAAAGTTAAAAAAGTTTATAAAAAATAATTTGAAAAAAAAAAAAAAAGGTTACATTTTTTTTTTGCTTTGGCCTGATTTTTATTTTCGGCTTGAAATATTTAATTTTAGTGCACCTGTAGTTTTAACCATTGCTTTACACTATCCAAAAATAAAAACAAACATTGTGGTCCGTCATAGATCTTCAACCCATTTCTCTGAATATTCACTGTATAAAATTTAGTAAATAGTGCAAAAATCTAATTTATATTGACCTTTACATTAACTCCTGCCCTGCCATTTACACAGGATTCAAAATTCCTCACCTAATATGAGCACTGATCAGAAAATTAAATAATGATCCCAACAGCTAAAAGATTGGCAAACTATCAACACCTACATATTTCCTTTACAGCCTCTACAATCAAGATCTTCATATCTTGACAGAAAAAGGAGATTTTGTAGTATTTTCCTCCTTCAAGCTCCAGCTCTGGTGCACAGTCTGCGTGTGCTTTACAGATCTCACAGGCTGGAACAAACTGACGTCCAACAGATTTCCTCCTTCCAATACGCACACGCAGATCTTTTTCCTTGGTCAAATCTAGAACATACAGTTCATCTGTAGAAAGAAGAAAACAATGTCACCATATAGCAAAAAGTCAACACCCCTGTATATAGCACTGTACATGTCACACAGCATTTTAAAGCAATGCACTGTCTGTACAGTGCAAGCCTGGACTCAACTATGCGCACCACTGAAATTAATGCGGAAGGTGATTGTAGCTGTATTAGAGCACCGGCAACAAAACAACCTTGTACTGTACGTGATACTTTTCAGTATCACGGACAGTACTTAAATGATATTAATGAAACCACAAGTCAATAAGCATTTAGAGCCGGTTCACACCACATCCATCTGTGTTCTGGCACAGTTAGTGGCCAGAACGCGCTGGATCACATAATTAAAGCACCACGGGAGGTGGCATGGTGGTGCTATTCAAGTCAATGACACTGCAGTCTTGCCACACCAGAACGTGTGGAACAGCAATGCCCGCATTCAGTGGCGTAACCAGAGTTCTGGGCGCCCGGGGCAGAATTTTTTTTCGCCCCCCCCTTATATAAACAACCACTGGAACAGTACCCTGCACCTCCCCCCCACACACACGTTTTTATTTTAATTTTTCAAATTTTAATATTTTATTTTTTTAGAAACGTTTTCATTTTTTTAAAATTAATTTTTATTTATTAATTAATTTATTAAATATTTTTATTTTTTACTTTACTTTTAGGGGCAATATTGGGGGTCTAAACAGACCCCTGATATTTCCCTTTAAAAATAGAAAAAGAGATTGAGGACACAGAGTCCTCAATCTCTTTTTCTGTGTCCCCTGTTATCAATGAACAGGAATCCTTTATGAGTGTTCCTGTTCATTGATAACATGGTATGTTTACTATAACTACAATTATGAATGAACAGGAGGGGATATAGATCACTCCCATTCATTCATAATTGAGGATATAGTATACATACCAGGTCCTCAATTATGTACAAACACTCAGCGATCACTGATCACTGAGTGCTTGTACCCGTTCTCCTTTCTGACACACACTGTCATAGGAGGCTGCAAGAGGAGAGCCCAGCCTCCTGTGACAGCGCTGTCTGTCTCCGCCCCCACACCGCTCTGCTGCACTGTGATAGGAGGAAAGACACCGGCCGCTCACAGCGCTCGTCCCGCAGCGCTCGGCCGGCTGTCATTTTCTCTCTGATTCCTTTCATCCCTGCTGGGCACTGCTCTGTGTCCCAGCGGGGATGAAAGGAATCACGGCCGCGCCGACAAAACGGCAGGAAAATGTCACTTTCGGCATTTAGCCGAAAGTGCCATTTTCGGCCGGCGCCCCCCCTTCACTTTTCGCCCGGGGCCCGCGCCCCTGCTTCCCCCCCCGGTTGTTACGCCACTGCCCGCAGTCCAGTTGCAAAAACATTGTGCATGCATAATTACATCTAAAAATGGCCAATAATGCATATCAACAAAAGCACTTTTATGTCAAACAGAATAGTTGGCAATATACAGATGGGTTTTGAGAGAGCACTTTCACATCCATTCACAACTAGACCGAGCGCAACTTATTTGCCACATAATAGACTCACTTATACACAAAGTTGCTGCTGGTCTATTTAGTTATTTAGATTTCGAGTCACTCATTCCCAGCGCAGTGATTTTTGATTATTAATATACAGTTTCTGCTATTAGACAGAACTTTTATTTTGAAACTTTACATCAAGGCTACATCAAGGCTACATCAAGGCTACATCAAGGCTACATCAAGGCTACATCAAGGCTACATCAAGGCTACATCAAGGCTACATCAAGGCTACATCAAGGCTACATCAAGGCTACATCAAGGCTACATCAAGGCTACATCAAGGCTACATCAAGGCTACATCAAGGCTACATCAAGGCTACATCAAGGCTACATCAAGGCTACATCAAGGCTACATCAAGGCTACATCAAGGCTACATCAAGGCTACATCAAGGCTACATCAAGGCTACATCAAGGCTACATCAAGGCTACATCAAGGCTACATCAAGGCTACATCAAGGCTACATCAAGGCTACATCAAGGCTACATCAAGGCTACATCAAGGCTACATCAAGGCTACATCAAGGCTACATCAAGGCTACATCAAGGCTACATGTTCACTTTAAAGCAACCTGCCTACAACCTGTTTGGTTACGATTTGAACTGGGCAGAAATAGCCACATATTGAGTCCATTGATAATACACCCTTCTTATCTGTTCGTCAACTCTCCGTATACTTCTAGAAAGCATCCACATAAAAACGGGTGACACCAAAATACCACTGTAAATAAGAATGATCGTACTGCATAGGAACAACTTGAATTCCTATGGACAATAGCGGAAAGTTATAACTGAGGTCATATAAAAGGGTAAGGGCATAATAAAAAGCTGTAAAAACATCAAAAAGTATATATCAAAAAATATTGGAGTTAATCTCCGATTGTTAATGGGATTATATAGCATTTTTGTATTTGGGAGTATATAGCATTTTTGCATTTAAATAAAAATAAAAATGGTTGGAGTTCGAAGTAGATGTAAAATCGAAGTGAATGATTTTTGAGAAGCTAAACCATGTTTAAAACCTTTTTTCACTCACTGAACCCTCAAATATGCAAAACCTCAGGACACCCGTCTCAAATGTAAGGGGGGACCCCACACACACATAAAAAAATGGGGTTCCATCATTTCAATTGAACTCCTTCCTTCAAATCAGGAGCCCCCCTTTACATCAGAGCGCCCCCAAACATCAGAATTCTACCTTTGACATCAGTAGTTCCCCTTCATATTAGAAGCTCCCTCCTTTTACATCAGAGTACCCCTTCTTTCACATCAGAAGCCCCCCCCCCCCCCTTACT
>NW_017307389.1:237737-243759 GCF_000935625.1 Nanorana parkeri
AACACTAAGAGCCCCACCTTCACATCAGTCCTACCATCAGAAAATTTTGAGGCACCCCTGAGGAAGCCAAAAGGCACCATGGTTGAGAAAGGCTGAGCTTAAAGCACTGTGTATTATAAATAACTGGCTTTTTCTAATAAAATAATTGCTTTAACCTTTTTTCATTCTTTGTAGCATTTTGGTGATGTTCTCCTGTAGCCTACATGCATGCACCCCAGCGTTGGCTACATGTCATTTACCGGGGTGAGTTTCCCGTTAAAGGAGAACTATGGGGTCAGTGTTTTTCCCCATAGTTCTCCTTAGGGTAACGGGAGGACACAAACTAGCGGACTCCCGTTACCCTAAGCTCAATATATACTGAGACGCCGGAGCGGATCCCGACGTAGATGACGGGATCCGCCAAGCTGCGTGAGTGACAGCTGTCTCTGCCTATCTAGAGGCAGAGCCAGCTGTACCCGCCCCCTCCCCCGTCCGTTCCGCCAGTCAGCGCTGGCAGATCGGAGCGGGGAGAGGGGAATCCAGCCCCTCCCCCTGTCACGGCAGAGAGCCGTGACAGGATCGAGAGGCGAGCGAACCCGGTATGTGTTCGCTCACCTCCCGATCTACTGAGCCGACCTGTGACAGTCTCATTGTCACAGGTCGGCTAGAACTATGAGGTGAGTGAAAAGCACTCACCTCATAGTTCTCCTTTAATAACAGTAGGCAATGTTTGTGTAATGTGTGTTGAAGCAGTCACTTGTAGTCTACAAGAGACATCTGAGTGATACTGCCCATTTCATTCATTTTTTTCACTGGATGTACCGCGGCCCCCTTCCCTCCTGTTTATGGGTGTCTCCTTTGCCTAGCAGGTTGCAAAGCAGACACCCGTTGCGTGCCCAGCTGGGAAATAAGCCGTGCTGTGTGCATGCATTGACACACAAAGCACTCGAAAAGTCACCCCCTTGTTCCCGCCTCCTCTCAGTATCTTGACAGGCAGGTGCAGCAGCCTATCACTGCCCTGCTCTCAGTGGCCTCTTAACCCAGAACTTTGGAAACATTGCAGATTGTCTCGGAGCTGGGGGCACTGAACATGGAGCATAGCTAAGTGTTTTGGGGGTAGGGAGCATGGAAAGGCAGTGGGGCATTTTTTTACCTTAATGCAGAGAATGCATTAAGGTTAAAAAAAAAATGAATAGCCTTTAGTACTACTTTAATGATTGGGTTTACATATACCTAAAAAATTTACTTTGGCTTAGAAGCAGAAGACCTATACACTACTAAAACACATGTGAAACACAGTACTATTATATGTATATTCTGAATTACAATAACCCTATAACAAATTGCAAAGAATTCAGTGTGTACAATTGTGATACAACTAAAAATGTTGGCATGGCAACTTACTTCCAGATGTCTTCTGAACTGTGACGGTAAAATTCAAGGTAAGCCCAGGCTGATCAGAGCTCCTTATGCTTGTGTCCACTATACAGTTTTGCAAAGAAAAGTTGAAGTTATTTTGTATATTTGCAGGTTGCTTATCATGCAGATTTAATGTTGACAGCTTTGGCAGATAGTATTGCACTTCCAGCACATTCTTGTCACACACTGGAATTGAATAGTTGACAAAGTTGACTGCTGCTGCATGACCAGGAGGCAAGTTGAACTTCCAAGTCATGCGTTCATTAGAGGGAAATGCAGACGGGTAATTTGCAGATAGAAGTGTTACAAGGAATTCATTCTGGAAATTTGATTCAATGATGCATAATCCTGTGAAGACAAAAACATGACAGGAAAGCACTGAAGAACCTGCTTGACTGCTAATTGTTATTGTATGCCCTGCTATATGTCGTCAAAGGTTACGTCCCACGTAAATCCAGGTCAACTATTAATAAGAAACTAAACATCTATATTGTACAGAGGTAATTACAGATGAACTTCAGGCACATATAGACAACGCACATTTATATAGCTCTGTATGCATTATGATATAATTTAAAGAGGTGGGGGCCAGAGATTAGGGTATTGAGGGGGCAAAGAAGGAGGGCTGGGGGTGAACTTGTACCCCAATTTCTTCTTAAATGGGCAGCACAGTGGCTTAGTGGTTAGTACCTCTATGTGGGTTTCCTCCCACACTTCAAAGACATGCTGGTGGGTTAATTGGCTCCTGTCTAAGTTGGCCCTGTATGCATGTATGCGAGATAGACATGTGCACTGCCAAAAAATTTGTTTCGTTTCATTTCGTTTTAAATTCGGATTTGTGTTATTTCGTTTTTCAGGATGCGGGTGTGAAATCAAATCGGATTCGGAATTCGGATTCGGACGAAATTCGGCAGCGTTAGTACGAATGTCCGTTTCGTTTTCTGTTCTTATTCGTTTATTTGTTTCGTTTGTTCGTTTGCAGCAAAGTGACATTTGAGGGGAAAAAAATATTTTTCTCCTTCTCTAATGTCACTTTGCTCCAACGAACTAAACGAATAAGAAACGAATAGGAAACGAACAGAAAACGAAACGAACGTTCGTTCTAACGCTACCGAATTTCGGAAATGCAAATTCGGATTCGTTTGCATTCGTTATATCTGTAATTCGGAATTTGGATACATCCGAATGTCCGAATTTCCGAAAATTCGTCCGAATTTCGATTCGGAACGAAACGAATCGCACATGTCTAATGCGAGATAGAGACCTTAGATTGTAAGCTCCTTGAGGGCAGGGACTGATGTGAATGTACAATATGTAAAGTGCTGCGCAAATTGATGGCGCTATATAAATACCTGTAATAGTAAATAAATGTAACTATTGTAAGTACATGATTTTGAATTGGTAGCAGCCTCTTCATGCATTCCCCTATACAACATTACTCAAGCTGGGAGAAGGAGGTACAGAAATAGGAGAGAGCAGATGCATAACCTTATCAGTCTCTAGTCCTTATTTACTTTCCAGTCAAAAGGCTGGAGGTGGAGAGAAAGCACCACTACTTATATCCCTATGCAGATTGTAAGTGTAACAGAGAAATAGGTGTCATCTGCTTGGTGTCATCTGCCTGGCTGTACTGTGCGGCAGGGCTGTGTAGATCCCAGAACTGGTGGGACAGAAATAAATATTTTGGCAGGTAAATGTATTTCACCGGTGTATTTGGCTGTTGAGCCTGAAACAACATATTGCAGCATAATTATCCAGCATAAAGCATATTCTTTGTACACTATAAATCAAATCACTAACTTCAAGAAAATAGAATATTCATACACGCAGGTAATGACACGAACACAAGAAAACTGTCCAAAAAGAATTCATATACATAGTTCTTCCCATTAAAATATTGCATATTGTTTACAGCTTACAGGTAGTAGAGACGTGACAACAGCCTTTCTAATATTAGAAATCTCCTTACACTGCTTTTCTTAACCCTTTCCCTGCCATGCCCAGCTGAACGCTTTACACCTCAGCTGGCTACACCATTTGTGCAATTTTTTCTATTGTTTTGATTTTTTTTATTGCTGCGTTGCTAGCGTTTGTAAAAGACCCCCCAAACCATTCATTTTCTGAAAGCTAGGGCCCGGTAGAATAAAAAGATGGTGCTACTAATTGTGTAGGTCCTGCTGTAATTGCGCAAATGTTTGTCAACTCAATAAACCGATAAAAAAAACCACACAATTAAATTGATAAAAGCGCACTAAAATCAGTATTGGTGCACACAAAAAAACCTTTTTTCGACAATCTCAGATTAAAAAAAACTGTATTGAGTTAATAAAAAAATTTGTAAATATTAAATTGTGCCTTTTTGCGAAACGGGAAAATGAATTAATGCAAAACTGTAAATAAGCAACTTAATTAAAAATTGTTTGTGCGCTGTGTTGTGTGGGTGTTGTGATAGATTGGTACAGGCACACAATTTTAATTGCAACACAGCGTGTCAACGCTTTGCCATGCGCTGCCACACAGTAAAATTAATGTTAATTTAAAAAGAAAAAAAAAAAATCAAGCACTGCAATACGTGTTTTTTTTTCTTTACTGTTGGGGGGGGCTTTGGGGACCCCTGACATTTCCCTTTTGAAATAAAAAAAAGAAATTGGGAGGACACAGACTCATCCATTTCTTTTTCTGCAGCATCTGTTCTGAATGAAAAGAAAGCACTCATTCATTCACAAACTGGTGATTGTAAACTGTGATTATGTGACACATTGTAGTCAATAAATATGAACTTGTATTTACGATGGAGTGCTAGCGACTTCTTTACCTGGATTTATTTTGCGGAGGCATCCGCTGTCATTTTAGCACCCATTTTTTCACTGGTCAGGAGTGCGATGGGCTTCTATGCGTTTTGCATGGGGGGACTGATATAAGTTAAACCCACCGACGTATGGCATACTGACAAGGCCAGCTGCAAGCAGTTGTGTTTCACCGTATGCCATACATCGGTGGCAGCAAAAGGGTTAAAGCAAACTATTCACTTAAATTTACCTGCTCAACAGTGACCATATTAAAGTCTGTGGGGCTACCCCCACACTGCAAGGACTAGGTGCTCGTTTTTTCAAGGGAGATAAAATAACAAAGATAAGCTCACCTAAAGCTCTGACAGAGACTGGTCCCTGCAGCCTAGCTCCCTCTTCGCTCTGGCAGTCTAAGGACTCATGAGTCATCACGTTCAATACAATGTATTGGGCGCGAGGATGCCGAGGGACGTTACACCACTGGAGCTGAGGGGGAGTGTGGCTGCAGGGACTGGTCATGCAGCCAGCTGGTTCAGAGGTTCAGGTGAGTTTATCTTTGTTATTTTAGCTCTCTGCACAAAACCAGCACTTAGTCCTTGCAGTGCGAGGGTAGCCCCACTGCCAGGTTTAAATTCTCTTATGCTCGGAAGATGTAGGATTTTTTGTAATTGCAATTTTCTATTTTTTGTGTACACTGTACAGCATGTGTACACACTCAGCCCAATTATGGCATCTCTAAGATGCAATGAATGGGCCAGGTGCTGAGGAGGATGTAACACCTGTATGCACAAGCACAAGTTACATCATCAGTGGCCATCCAACGGCCAAAGAGGACTTCCGAGAACCCGCAAGTGTCGACGGTAGATATGGCAGCAAAAGGGGACAGCGCCAAGGACCGAAGATCGATCCAACAGCAGTGGGGAAGGGCACACTTTTATGCTTTGCATACTTGCACGTTAGGGCAACAAAAACAACCCTTTACACAGCGATTTACTTCTGCTTTTAAATAACAACTTCAAGAATGTTATTAACCCGCGCACTGGGGCTACCCAGGCATTGCAAGGGTTAACTGCTCATTTAGGGCTAGGGAGGAAAATAATAAAGATATACCCACCAGATCTTCCAAGGCAGCTGGCTGTGACAGCGCTCCCTCCAGCCTGTTGCCTTCTCTGCTCCAGTGATGATATGTCCCTAACATCCTCTCATACTATAGAACACGATGGCTCCGGGACCTTAACCCCTTCATGACTGAGGCCCTTTTTTAATTTTTTGCACCCATGTTATATTCCACATTTTAGGCCTGAAAATGACTAAAAGCCCCCAACATTTTCTGAATGCCAAGACCCTATAGAATAAAATGGTGGTAGTTGCAAATTTTTATGTTGCGCAATATTAGCGCAACTCCTTATTAAACCAAACAGCCCCGATGCTGGCGACGTACACTGTACGTCGTCAGTCACGAAGGGGTTAAACCACTGCAGCGGAGGGGGAGAGAGAAGCTTCAGGGACCGGTCTAAAAAGGATCAGGTGTGTATAACTTTATATTTGGCCCTAGGCAAAAAACGAGCACCTAACCATTGCAGTGCAGATGTAGCCTCACTGCAAGGGTTAACATTTCTACCCAGCTTTAATGGATTAAAAAAAAAAAAAGTTAAAAAAAAGGTGAACTAACCCTATAAAATGATTAGCTTATAGACTTACAAGCAGTTTAGAATGTGCCTAAAAGAAAATACAATGGTCATGCACCAATTCCCTAAGCTGCACGAGTTTTTTAAATCATGATAATGTTCTCATCAAAACATTCAATGCACATACAGAAATATTGCATAGGTGTG
>NW_017307389.1:243769-249393 GCF_000935625.1 Nanorana parkeri
TACATTCGCACGTTTCTAGAAAACCTGTTTCCTTCGCCTATTCCAAGAATAGGATACACATGAATACCTCTCAAAGATTAAACTGATTGGAACGTACAAGTCATTTCCATTTAAATATGTTTCCTTTGTATCAAATATCCGAGCATACTACAGGCTCCCACTTACTATATTTTATATGTGGGGTCAGAGAACGGTGGGGTAGTATTTTATATGTGGGGGGCAGGGAACAGTGGGGTATTATTTTATATGTGGGGATGTGGAGGGCCACAATGTTTACATTGCTTTATCTTAATATTGTTGTTGTTAATATTTATTTTTGTAACTTTATTCTGCCTTCAACATTTAAAAGTGTAATTTCATAAGATAATTTAAGAGGGTGGGTTTAGGGGCGGAGTTAAGGCCGAGGCAGGGTTGGGGTTAGGTGGAGCAACTGGTGGCGAGTAACTCTTAAGGCCTGGCTAGTAGCTCAGGACTTGAAATTTTGAGCCCTGCCCTAGCTCAGGACTTGAAATTTTGAGCCCTGCCCTATTTTTCCTGCTCTGGAACGCATGCAAACACGCTGGAACGCACTGAAAGCCCAATGTAGGCTACAACAAATATTTGTTTTACAAAAACGGCCCGGAATGCGTCAAAACACACTGCCCTAAGGGCTTGTTCACACAAAATGCAGACCAGATCTGCATGAAGTTTTGCCACCTTTTTTCTAGGCTAAAATGGGCTTTCAGTGCATCCCAGGGCGTTTGCATGCGTTTGTGCGTTCCAGAGCAGAAAAAAAATAGGGCATGCTGCAGTTTTTCACATGCTCTGGAAGTGAACGCTCTGGTGTAAACTAGAGCCCAAAATACCATTGGAATACATTGGAAGCAGTTTTGATCCGTTCTGTAACTGCTCTGCGCTTGGTGTGAACTAGCCGTAATGATTTTAGTGGTGGAGTGCCATGGCCCCGTCGCAGCTGCAAATGCTGCACCCCTGGTAGGGACTACAAATTTCAGCAATACATTATACAGCAATGCAGAATACGAAGCCCTGGGAAAGTAGGCGGGGCGAAACGCATCATGGCAGTGGACACTTAGCTAAGAATTCACCTGCATGTCAGGCGGCCAAATCCCGGTGCAAGAAACCAAAACGGCGCTAACTGCGATCACACAGGCATCTGCCTAAAGTTACGTCTGACTGCACTAAAGATTAATTGGACCTTCAAAGTAAAGAAGCAAAAGATATTTTCAATATCATCTTGCCAGTCACGGGTCAAATAAAGCGACACGATCTGGATCGATCCAGGAGCCCAGGTAAAATCGGTTTGAAAAGGAAAAAGCAGGAACATGCGAGTACTCCCACTTTGGACTTACCCACTACACATTTGGAGATTCCTCCATGTGAGGTTACTCCTCCGGAGATACCCAGTCATAAACTGAACGGGACTGTATTCCATGTTAGGAAATCCATACTGGTTGAGATCCTACCGTGTTTCCCCGAAAATAAGACACGGTCTTATATTTTTTGGGCTCAAAAAAAAACACACTAGGTCTTATTTTTGGGGTAGGTCTGAATTATTTATTTCTTTAATGTACAACAATCCAAAGTTAATGCAAATCCAAATGAAATAATTCAAAATGTCTAAGTTAAGAATAGGGTGATCAGGGGTGCCGTACCTTTCCAAGAGCAATTTTGTAACCAATTGCTGCCCACTTTCACTATCGATTCCTCACAGGCGGAGTGCATTTGGTATCACTCCGCCTGTGACAGGAGGCATGGGCGTATGCGGCTCTGCTCTATCCACTGCTGCCTCGCTTCCTTTAGAGCTGGCTTCGTTGGCACCGCTGATTCTCTCCCACAGCTCTTCAAGTTCACCCTTGTTCCCCCCATTCCGGCCCTGGGAATGGTCACAACTAGGTCTTATTTTCGGGGTAGGTCTTATATTTTAGCAATTCCCAAAAATAGTGCTAGGTCTTATTTTCGGGGAAACAGGGTATGCCTTTCATACTTCCAGCTGCACTGTTTCATAAGGATACATAGATTTCATCACCCCACAGAGGGTCCCATTGACTTTAGCAGCAATTCCTTTTTCAACCGACACCTGGTATCAAGTATAGAAGTGATCGCAACATTGTTTCCCAAGCGCTGTCAGCTCAATATTTAATACAAAGAGCTCCACAGGCCTAATATTTCATTCTATCAGCTTGTCCGTAAATATATGTATGAAGTGAGTGTGCTGTTGGTTGATTCAACCAACTTTTTAAAATCGGGTTTCAGGCGGTGGTATATAGGTTTGTTCTGTTGAGGATTGTTGAATGCCACTATATATAGTGATTATCACCTCAAAAAGGAATTCAAATTAGGGATCTGGTCTCTGGATATAACTTTTCTATTTACATTATACAGCAATGCAGACTATCACCAGGTATAGAGGACTACAAATCTCAGCAATACAATATACAGCAATGCAGAATACCACCAGGTATAGAGGACTACAAATCTCAGCAATACATTATACAGCAATGCAGAATACCACCGGGTATAGAGGACTACAAATCTCAGCCATACATTATACAGCAATGCAGAATACCACCGGGTATAGAAGACTACAAATCTCAGCAACACATTATACAGCAAAGCAGAATGAAATTAAGCTACATACTCCGTGCTGCTCCAAGGTTTTTACACAACTTACCCGTAATAAAAGAGGCTCTACACTTACCTTTCCAGTGGGCTGTTTGTTAAAATTCAGCCTCTTCTGTGCACACCAGCAACTCTAGGTATTCAACCGGCCAGGTTATTGACTACCTGCTTCCCCCACCATACACAATGGTTTCTCCAACATCCTTAGGTGATAAGCAGGCAAAAGAAACCATAGCATGAGAGGAATGGAGGCGACATGTATTGCACACACCCAAAAGTGTGAAATATATGCAGCGGCTGGCAAGCACCAAAGAAACTAGGGCTGGTAATGATTAAAATTTTCGTGTTCGATTAAATTGAATTTTTTTTAAATCGATTAATTTCTATTATAACGCACATACAGATCCAACTACATTGGCCTATACACATAAAGCACAGTAATGAAGTAATAAAATGAACTAGGATCACACTAATCCAGCACGTTATTAATCTCACGTGCCCCACTCAATATGGCCGCCGTTTAAGTGGGGCAACTCAGAATAATAACGTGCTGGATTAGTGTGATCCTAGTTCATTTTATTACTTCATTGCTGTGCTGTATGTGTATAGGCCAATGCCTTGGCTGGCGCAGAAAGTTTCTTGGGCAAACTTACCGTCCCAAGTGGCTCCGTCGGCTAACGACATCGACGTCACCGGACTCCTCCCCCTTCCCTTCATTAGCCAACGGAGCCACTTGGGGAAGGGGGAAGGAGTCCAGTGACGTCGATGTCCGTGACGTCACTAAATCACCGACGGGACTCCCGGAAGCCGGCGGAGAGGGGAGTGTTTTCATTAGCGATCAAAAGAATTTTAAATCGATCAAAAAGTTTAACGATTAATCGAGAAATTAATCTTTAAATTTCCACAGCCCTAAAAGAAACTTTTGCCACCAAGAACATAGATAAATATTTCTTGATATGGGGAGCAAGTAACTCGCTTCTTTCTCTCATGAGACAGCGCTGGTGTTTAGTGATTGGCCACTCCGTCACCCAGAGCCATCACATGGAGGCTGCTCCAAGTGGTAAAATTATGGACAAAGCACCGATTTGTTTTTACATTTTTGCAGGACTCAGAGGATAGCATTACATGGCCGTACCAGGGACTAGCAAATATACTGTACATTTCTAATAAACCATTGTAAACTAATTGTAAACCATATCAAAACTAAATTGAGATATGTGCTGCAAGGTGCTAATCAACACCAGCTTTCTACCATGCATACAACCCAAGAACCTCCAAAAGCGGTCTATAACAATTTGAGAGAAAGCATTGCAGTCACCATTGCTGGAGAGTCTCCTGCCCTTTTCTGCTTTGATAATTTAAATAGGCAAGTAATTTATTAAGAAAAGGTTCCCCTTAGCAGTTACTATATGCTGATATTTCTGGGCTACTGTGCTGGATCTAGTGTGATTAGGTTCCTGAAAGTTGCCCATACACTGGTCGAATTCCAGCCGGTTTTTATTGTTGGGGCTGTCGGCTGGAACATTTGACAAAATCAGAGCCGGCAGCTAATGAGTTGCCCGCTATGATCAGGTATTCTGACAGGGTTCGGTGGCTCCTGTCAGAGTACAATGTAAACAGCGGAATTCCTCGATCGACACGCTGTTTGCGTTAGAGGAATCGGGTCAATTTTTTTCGTTCAGCCCACAGGTTGAATGAAAAAAAAAATGATAGGTGTATGACCAGCCTTACACATAAGGGATTCTCAAAATCGGTCATCACATTGTCATTGGTCATTACCCTATTTTCCAACTATGTAGTACAACATATGCTATGGTCTTCAAATCTATATATACCCACATATAACAAGAATTGTGATTCTTTTTTTTGCTGGCTGCCTAACCTGATCTATGCATTGGTTAATGTTCTGAGAGCACTTAAAGTAGAATCATTCATTTATTTCCAATAATGAATCCGGATCAAACAAATATATATTGCTCAGCAAAGTATTTCTTTACATTTTTGTCCAAGCCCAGTTAGGTGATATCAACAGCTGGCTCCAACTCTCTCAGCTCAGCTTCCCTGAACTTCCGGTCTAGTACAAGATCACAAAGGACTGTACGTACTACAGTCTCCTGGCAGCTGCCCGCGACTAGCTTGGGGAATGGAAAAAGGAGAAAGGGGGAGGAGAAGGAGGAGTGGGGAACAGGGGAGTGGCTTGTCTTACGGTGCCTGTATGTGTTTGTGGAGACACACACAGCTTACTAGCACACACAGGAGAGGCTCCATAGGATTCTGCAAGGGAAAGGAGCCACCCTAAAGCAGGATATCAGGGCCAGTGCTCAGGGGACCAGCTGATTCTACAGGAAACTAAAACTTATAAACATCAAAGAGCAGAATCCATTGTAAGGGATATAATTAACAACTGAAATAGCTCAAACTTTTTACTTCCCTATAACAATTGCTGCAACGTTTTTTTGCTATCATGACAGTAACTGAATGGATTTGAGGAAACCTACTATCTATATGATCCTATAATATTTTGTTTCCCTATAAGGGACAGCAAAAAAGAAGGTCAGGTGTTTGTCACAGAGTGTTTGCACCTACAACAATCCTAGAACATTATAAACAACCACTCCCCGACATAATATACTGTTATAAGTAGTAAAATGACTTCAAATTGTAGGTCAAGGGGAGCAGCATAGTAACTCCATACCAATAAACCGATACATCAATGTATAAATCTTTTACATAGGGATTACATCAGATACCAAAGTTTAAAAACACCAGAAACCTTACATTGCTGTAAGGCCCATTGTAATTTCTACTGTATACATCTTTAATTCCTTTCACTACAGAGAGTATGACGATGATCTATGACAAATAATCCACTATTGCTTCACACAGTCATATAAACTCACGGTTATCAGCAATGTCAAGACCGTGGGTTTATGGAGATACTCTGTGCTGTAAATGAATTGCCCTCAAGGCAGAAGGAGAGGTCACATTCTTGGTGTCTCCTGAGC
>NW_017307389.1:249462-261742 GCF_000935625.1 Nanorana parkeri
GATGCAAGACCTACACCTGAAGTGATTAACTGTTGTCTGTTTAGCACACATCACGGTTTCAGTAAAGAAATTTCAAAAGATAACTACAGTTCTGTGGAGGCTGATGATGCCTTATGCACTAGAACACCTGGTATGGAGGTAATGGGACTATTTCAGTAGGGAATGAGGGTTGACACAGGCTACAGAGAGGCCAAGAGTGCAGAGTTGGACCACTGGAGAAGCAGCACGGGCTAGTGAACCTGGGGGTAGTCAACCAAGTGTGGTGGGCCTTTGTATTGGAGGGAGGTAGAGGGGAGAGGGGGGAGGGGACAGAGGGGGATAGGGATCATTCGCATAGGGCAGGCACTAGTGGAGCACTAATACACCCTTGTCCAAGGGATGTCATGTCTGTAACCTGGAAAGGCACTATTGGAGGGGTAATAAATTTGGGGCCTAGCGAAGTTCTGTCCACGATGAAGGAAAGCATGCCGTGTTAAGCGCACCAAGAGGGAAGTGTGACTATCTGGGAAGCTTTTGTATGAGGTGTTTGCATCAAAGCATCTAGGGATTCAATCCTGCTCTGGTGTGAGGTAATTGACACAAGAGAAAGCTTTTTTTGTTGTACAGCTCTCCCTGAAACACACATTATATACGTATCAACCATTGCCACCTCTCCAGTCTTCAAGGTGAAATGAATGCTGCTGCCAAGAGTTCCACAAGCCATTGAAGTGTAAACTGATGGCTCTTAATAGGAGACAAAAGAGTAAGGAAGGAAGGATTGAACAACCAGCTACTATGGAGCTGTTGCTGACAGCATAGACTGTCTCATAGTTATATAGTATTTGAGGTTGACTAAAGACACAGGTCCATCAAGTTCAACCTATTGTGTGTATGTTTTGGATTCTGCATGTGTATGCGTGTGTACGAGTCCCCGTGTGATCTTATTTTTTTTAAGGGAAATTGTCCAAATGCATTTTGAATGATTCAACACTCTCAGCTGATACCACTGCTTGTGGCAGAGAGTTCCAGACCCTAACCGCTCTAACTGAGAAGAACCCCCTACGCCCCATTTGGTTAAATCTTTTCTCCACCAATTTTAGGTGGTGGTCTCTGGTCTTTGTTAAGGAGTTTACCGTAAAAAGTTGATTGCTGATGTTGCTATCACCATTGAACATCTTGTACATCAAAATCATGTCCCCCCTTAACCTCCCTGGCATTTTCAGTACCATAAACGGTAACCCTGAGCCACACTCGGGATTACAGTTTAGCATTACTTACCTTGCCCCTCGAGCCACGCTGTGTCCTCCGGCCGATGCTGGCGTCTGTCTTCCGGGTTCCATCCCTTGCGAGCGTCCGCGTTGCAAGGGGGCGGAACCGGCGGGAAATAAAATAAATAAATAAAATAGAACAAGAAAAAGAAAAAGAAAAAAAAAAAAAAAAAAAAGGAAATAATCAGACCGCCAGGGAGGTTAATCTCCACACCTCCAGCGTGAACATATTTAAAGTGACATTAAACCCTCAGATTTTTTAACATAAAACAATAGTGTAATGTGTGCCTTACTGTAATCCATGGTTGTTTCCCTTCTCTTAGCTGCTCTTCCTTTTAAATATGCATCTGTTCTCATGCTTGGAGAGAACTTCCCTTTTCAGCTCAGGGCCTCTTCCTGTAGTGCTGGCTCAGGTTACAGCCTATACACAGACACCGTGTGAGACAAGGCAGTCTGCTGAAAAGGGAAGTTCTCTCCAAGCATGAGAACAGATACATATTTAAAAGGAAGAGCATCAAAGAGAAGGGAAACAACCATGGATTACAGTAAGGCACACATTACAGTATTGTTTTATGTTAAAAAATCTGAGGGCTTAATGTCACTTTAAGTTTTGTAACCTTGTCTCATAGCTTTGGTCCTCCATCCATTGGTCTCATCTGTTGTGCTGCCTTTGAGGACTCTCCCACTGTGGGAATTGCTCATTCATGAAATGGAATTGTATGGATGTGGGCTGAGCTACAAGGGAGGAGCCAAGTTCAATGCAGTAAGCAGCCATGTTCTTTAAAGGAAGCAGCGGATTAGCTTAGCAGACAAAGCACACAGCAGTGTGCGGGAAATCGAGAGAACAGCACTCGCCCCATTACCACTAGAGGGGGCTTACCCCAACGGCTGGTCTGTCCTAAAAAATACGAACGGACCTTTGGAGACTACAAGGATTTTTAGGGAATGCTTGACTCCTTGCAAGAATGGGCACAAGGTATAACAGCATGAATGCCTATTTTTAAAACCTGCTTAGCTCAGGTTTATGGCATGGGGTTTTAAGACAGTATAGGCAATTTTACATTAAAAGGTTAACTAACCCTTTAAATCAGACACATTGTGCAGTGGGATTTTGGGAAGCAACTCAATATAAAATGTATGCAATGAGGCACAGGCCTTTTTATTCTTGAGCCAACTATGCTGCCTACCCAACAAATGGATGTAATGGTTCCCACGGGGTTTTTCCCCATTGGAGACCCTGGATTTGTCCAACCTTGCATTAACTACATACAAATACCTTCATCCAGAATTTGTACAAACACTATTCTAAATTTTAACAGCAGATGTCAATACTATAACAAGGCTTTAAAAAAAGGTACCAACCTGCCTGACAACCATCTTTAGTCGAATCTTACAGGTTTCAAAGAAAATTATTACAAAGGTATCATGAATTAATGTTAACAGGAGACATACTTTTGATGGAGGTTCGGTTAGCCACACTGAACACCGGGTCTTTAACGCTCTTATTCCAAGGCAGACTTAAAGCAACAACACCCCTTTCATGGACTTTAATTTGAGAGACCGTTCCTTGCCTGCAAAAGGTTCCAATAGTGATGGGTAAGTCACTTGAGAAAGTACTGATCTTGAAATTTGATCGGTCCGGGCAATTGTCTGATGGATGGATCTGTTGTAGCCATGGATTAGGGAAGCCAAGTACAAGACCATTACTCCGGAGTGCTGATATGTGCCAAAAAAAGGTCCGATTTAAGCCAATTAAACTTGAAGGTAGCAGACTTACATTTAAAGGACAAGCACCATAAGCACAATCTAGGGGAAAAAAATATGTAGTCTCATTAATATTCAACTTCTATCATATTCTAAACAAGCAGTAATAGCACTTTAAAGCATGCCCCATTTACCTCTGTAGCTATAGGCATTGTTTAGAAATTGGTCTTCAAATTTCACAACATAGGCACTGGAATCCCAGCTATTTTCTAGAGCTAGCAGATCTCTGCAGACTACCAACTGAGACCTGAGCCTTGTTGGGGGTAGAGCCAGAGCTCTTTAATCAGCAGGATGCATGAGCTTTTCTGATTGCAGAGCTATAATAGGTCTGACTTGGCAGGCGGCATGTTGGACTTCTGCACAGAGACTACTGCTTCCACACAGCAAAGGTGCCCACTTTGTAACTCCTGGCAGTAAGGCCAGACCTTTCTACTCAAACAAACTGTAAGCTATTAAACACCCTTTATTTGTACGCACTTATGTGTTTAGAGGATTTAAAGGAAGAGTTAAATTTTGATTTAAATTGCAGGGCTACCTGATTTGTAGTGGTAAAGGAGGGTGTATGGGACCTTTACCACTGAAAGGTTTCTATAAAGCCACTCCATCAGGATAACAGTCTTATGTGCTTTTATTAGGCATATAAACACATGGGCATTGTTAATGCTTATCTGAAGTACATCAAAATCAGCACACATTTATAGGGTATTTAACAAGATTACAATGAAATCCCCTGAAACCCTTAAAATGTATCATTCAGCTCCAGTCTGAGAACACAGATCTTAAATCCTTCCAAAAGCATACTTAAATGGAATGTGTAAGGGCAGAAATATAGAGCTACCAGTGCTGTTTTTTTTTCTGAAAGGTCCAGGGCTGTCATCAAGAGAATATGAAGGCTGTAATTGCCGACAACTCTTCCTAAAACTGCTGGTTGCTTGGCTGTTAGGCTAATAAAAAAACGAATATATTCTGTGTCACCAAATAGAAAAAAAAGCAGAGATTAGTTCTGAAATCACTATATTCGATCATCAGACGATCAGCAATGGTAGCCTCCATATTTCTCATATAGTCAACACTCCCAGTCTAGAAGTGAGGGGTGCTTTAGGACCTGCTCGAAGCTTGTTAAATGCTTTCTGAACTTGGGACTCTTCAGACGATACCTAACAAGCTAATATTAAAGCCCAAATTAACTTTGTTTAATTCAGCTTAATACATTCTATTTGCATTGAAAACGTTAAAACTAAAAAGGCCCAACACAGGCCCAAAGCAATAACAAGTGATATTACATTGTTTTCAATGGACCCAGTTCACATCGATGCACTGCATTGGTGTACAAATGGGCAAAAATGGAACATGCTGCACTTAACACACTGCAGCACAGCAACCCAATGCAACGTTGTAAAAAAAAACCCCACAACTGCGCAAGTCAACGCAAGTCTGTTAAACGTGTGTTCAATGCAACAATCATGGTGTAAAGCCAGCCTTCCAGCTTATTTTCCTGAGAAAGAGCAAGAAAAAATTTCCCTCTGACAGCATGCAGAAAGACCCTTGTCCTCTGGGTAGAAGCAGTGGTCTCTCTGCAGAGGTAAAATCAGAGCTAGAGCTCTCCAATCAGCAATGAGCATGCATTTAGATTGCTTCCACACAGAGAGTAAGGGTCCTTCATGCTGGCAGGGGGACAGGCTTTTCTACTCAAGACTATGGCTGCTTACTAAAGAAAACAAACTAAGACTTTGCACACCTTTTATTTTGATGTGTCTGGAATATACAGGGAGGAATTTATCGAAACTGGAGCAGCTGCCCATGGCAACCAATCAGCTTCTCTCTTCAGTTTGTTCAGTTAAGATTTGAAAATGAAAGGGTGACGCTGATTGGTTGCTATGCACAGCTGCTCCAGATTTTGATAAATTGCCCTCACTGTATTTAGCCAATGTAAAGTGAATGTTCAATGTGTTTAACCCTTTTGCTGCCACCACTGTATGGTATACAGAGGTAGTAGCACGGGTTTTTAAACACAATCCTGGACACCGATAGACATACCATCGCTGCAGCGAAGGAGGAGGAGACAGGCTTTTTTTTTTTCAAATTCTTTATTTATGAACAAAGAGGGGGGATATAGAGAATATGCACAGAGTATATGGGATACACGGCCGCACATTAAACCAAGTCAAAAGAAAACCTGACGGTTAATGGTATGACACAGAAAATTGAGGACATCTCAAACATTATAAGAGCCTATTAACTTATACATTGAATATGACGAGAACAATTCGGGTCAGGTTGGGCTCTAGGAGGAGACAGGCTTGAGGGAGCACTGTCACAGCTCTGCATCCGTGAGTATAACGTTTTGCTTTTTTAACTTAGGCAAAAATGAACACTTAACCCCTGTAGTGGTAGCCCCACTGCATAGAAGTGCCCTACATAGAACTAATCCCACTCAATATCTATCATTAGGTTTCTTGACTTAGAGCACAGAATCTGAACAGTAAACTTACCAATGGTCCTGTTGATTTCCATAACATAGTACGTCTCGGGGGTTTTACAACCGAAGTCATAATTCACAGGGCTCCCAGGGCGAATAATCAGACTTGACTTGTCACACTTTTTATCAACGCAGAGAGGGCAGGGAGGTGGTGTAGTAATAATAACATTTTTGATACTGATTATTGTGTTGTCTTTTGCTTGTAATGAGATGGTGAAGGATTCTGTAAAGAGAACAGTACACCTTTTTATTAATAAACAAAATACGTATTTAAAGTGGATCTCTAGGCAAAACATTCTTAGTTCTGGATACAGTGCGGAAGGGGGAGAGCCTCTGTCAAGTTTTTATTGCCATCCCCAGGACAGGAAGTTAACCTTTTTATCCCATAGTCATCTTTAGGGGCAAGGGAGGACATATACTGACCTCCTCCCGTGACCCAAAGATCAGTATATAGCGAGCTACAGCTCCGGTATACTGAGACCGCCTCCGCCAGACAATACTGTCGAGATCCACCCAGCTAGCTGATTGACAGCTGGCTCTGCCTGCCCCTCCCCATCCATTCCTCCAGTCAGTGTTTTAGGACTGGAGAGGGGAGGAGGGAATCCCTGCAGTGAGCGATGACTGACAGTCACGGCTCTCTGCAGGGATAGGATAGGGAAGTGAGCGACGGTATGAGTTCGCCGACTTCCCGATTTATAGAGCCGACATGTAACAGTTTCAAATGTCACACGTCGGCTCTAACTATGAGGAAACAAACAAACAAAAGCAATAAAAGCTAAGCATACACTTTTCACATTATTTTAAAACCACATTTCCTCATTTTGCTGCTTTCTCATCACAAAGCCTAACAAATTTACAGTCTAGTATAACATATATGTATTGTATGTTTGATTTAAAAAAACTACATTTTTATACTGTATTTGTGTAGTGAAAGTTTAGAAAGAAAAAAAACATTTGTGGGGAGTTTTGGGCTTGTTCACACCAAGCGCGTTCCAGGAGCAGAGCAGTTACAGACCAGATCAAAACTGCGTCCAATGTATTCCAATGGTATTTTGGGCTCTAGTTCACACCACAGCGTTCAGTTCCAGAGCATGCCAAAAAACTGCAACAAGCCCGATTTTACCTGCTCTGGAACGCATGCAAACGCCCTAAAAGCCCATTTTAAACAAACTGCCCGTTCCGGACCGTTTTTTTTAACCAAAAACAGCCCAGAACGCATCAAAAACGAGGCAAAAAGTGCAGTATAACACACTGCACTGCATGTGCAGAAACTCATGCAGATCTGGTCTGCATTTGGTGTGAACAAGCCCTTAGGAGGTCAGAGTAGTTTCAGCTGGCAATGCCAAGGCTTTTTTATTTCCATTGCAGACCTATCCCTTTTTTTTTTAGAGAGCTGGCTAAAGGTATCACATCTGACATTTAAAAAAAAACCAAAACCAAGCTAGAGAACAAAGGAAATGTTATTACGGTACACAAGGCAGAGTGTTTAAAAGGACCTGTGTAACAAAGAAAACGGCCAGACTTTTTTTACAATAACATTTACATAAACCGCAGATAACCAACATCAATATACTAATCACACCTTGCATTAATGGCGTATTACTACTTTAGCCAACAAAGATGAAGACAATCAGCATATGAAAAATTATCACATCTGTCAGCCTGGGCTGGGCCTAGAGTAAAAATGGCTGGAGACAGCTCCTGCGCTTAAGGTGCCCATACACTGTGTGATTATCGTACGATCGTGGGAAATCCCGCGATCGTACCATAATCGCAAAGTGTATGGAAGGCGTTTCGACCCTTTCTACTGTGCGGTCGCACGTCTTTTGTCTAATGAGCACGTTTAAAACCTGCCGAAAATCGTACGATTTTCGGCTGGTTCGTGGCACACTGCCCGTTCAGCATTGCGGTCATCGCAAGTACGATCTGCCTGTCCAAGATGGGCAGATCGTACGTTTTCTTAATTACTTTACAACCTTGCAAGACAAAAGTCTTGCGAGGGTTGTAAAGTGTATGGCCACCTTTATACTCGCACCTACTTCTCCTACCAGCATTTAATAGCAGCTGTTCCTCACTCTAAAGCTGGCCATACACCTATAGATTTTCTGCAGATTTTCTTTGGTCAGTTGGAAAAAGTGCAACAGATTCCTCCATCTACGCTAAACTGTGTGGATGGAGGAATCTCCCTGTACAGCCACCCAGATCACTTGTACTAGTCCTCTATTGTGCCAAAACGACCCTCCTCCACCATGGTATTTTGGGTTCCCCGCTCCTCCGGGGGGCCCAGGACCACGGCACAGTGTCAGGATGGAGATCGGGGAAAAAAAAGAAGTTTAAAGCCAACCCTGCTACCCGTCAAACAAATGACCATGTGTGCTTAAGCCATGCACATATGTAAACGGGGAGGGGAGTTCCAAGAATATATGTATCTCACTGTGCCTGGGAGTACACACCAGCAGCTGTGCGTTGTATTGCAGCTGCTGATTTGAATGCAGTCTAAATGGCGGGCCTTGGTACGGACACGAACTGACTGACCTTTGTGTCCAGACCTTGGCTCGATAAAAATGTTACTCACCGGACCTCCTTGTATTTTAATTCACTACCTCTGCAATACACCTTATCAAAATGCGCTGGGATGAATAGAACTTTGTGAAATTTCAAGAAAATGCATAAAACCCCCCCCCCAAAAAAACAAGTGCAATGTGCCGAAATCAGTGCATTGCACTGCTTCCTAACAGTGCGCACCACTGTCTGTACAATAGTATGCACTGCTGATGTGCCCCGAATTCTCCTGAAGTCTGCCCTTGGATTGCATATTTAAAATTTAAAGCCGAAGACCGCCCATACGCTTAAAATGTCTTACAGTGGGTGGCCCTTTTGGCTCAACAAAAGGCGATTACTATGCTGAAGGAGCCCGTTTGAAAAGTTTTAGCCAGATTTCAAATGGGTAGATCTCCCGGCGTGAGTATTGTGTTCTGATAGTCAGCACCCGCCGCTGACAGAGTACATGAACAGTGACAGCAGCGATCGGCTGCTGATCACCCATCTGGGCTGCTAAGCTGGCTGAAAGAAAATGGTCTTTTAGTTTATGACCAGCTTCACTCCAAAATGATTAAGTTAGTTGTAAATAGACTGTGGGAAGACTTAAATGCTGCCTGGTCTTAAATTCCTGTCTGACACCACTGAGGAGATTTTCTCTCACTTCCATTCTCTGACACATGTACAAGAAACGGGAGGTGCAGTTCTCCAGAACAGGCAGGTACAGACACAGCGTCCTTCCTAGGGTATTTTATTTCTTGCTCTGCCTTTCCAAGGCTCATCTTGCTCCTCTTTAGGTCTGGGGTTGCTGCAGGGGAACGAGGATGAAGACAGAAGGAGTTGGGTTTTTTTTGGACCACTTGGCTACTTTTTCATCCCACCTAGCCAGGAAAAAATCTGGAGGGATTTCCCCTCCTTTCCAGTCATGACAAAAGTAAAGATGTAAATTAATCACCCACTATGTGAAACTATAAACATTTCCCACAGCAATATAATATGGTGATATAAGGTTACCTTTACATGAACTTTTATTTTTAAATAATTATTCATTAAAAAAACAGTTTGCCACTATAATAAGTTGGTTATTGTAATAATAACATGAACCTCTACAATACAATCACTGTAAAGGAGAAGTGCACTCTGTATAACATTTCCTACCTCTACTCAAATACATACATTCTTAATAGATTATACTGACAACTGATCATACTGACTGTACAGCCGCTCAACATGTGCAAAATGAGTGCCCTGCTAATGTGGATGAGGGAGACATCACTCCTTCACTAATGGAAACCCTGCAGAATGTCACGACTAGTGAGGGAACAATGTGTGGAAGTAGGTGAGTATTTGCTCTGCTTAGTGATCGTGTTGGATAGCCAAGTCTGCCATGGGCCTTACAATCAGGTTTCCTGTAGTGAAGCATGGCAAGAAAAAAAAACGAAGCCCTGAGGCATCTGCACTGCTCTTAACTGGAATGTATGCATTATTAATAAAGTACAAAAAACGTTTTTGTTTGTGGGGAGGAAAAGAAGGGTGATATGTCAGTACATTCACAGTGCTCATAGCCTCAAAGACAAGCCACAGTGCCAACACATTCTGCCAGCACTTGCTAGAACATGTCTGCCCCTACCAAGAAAGCTGAAATGGCATTTCAGACCAAACTACTATTTCAGCAAAATTAAGTGACAAATTGAAGTACCGATATGTAAAACATAAAACCAAGGTTTGACAACTTAATGCATGAGCCTACGGGTTCAATCTGTATGAAGAAAATGTTAAACCAAACCTGTTCAGGCTTCCAGTGCTGACCACCTTCTTAAAACATGCTAGCTGCTTGGCCATCCGTGACTAGAATAAGTCCTAAATAACTGACCTGTAACAAGCAAGTGAAGTCGGAACTCTCAATTTGCATATTGGTTCCAGACGTAGAAAGTTTTGAAGCCACTGGATCAGCACACAGGCCGGGCAAGTAGCATTTTAATAAGATGTTTGCAATGGCACCCTCTAGATCAGGGGGTCTCAGACTCAAACCCCCCAGGGGCCACTCGACAAATTTTTTTCACCCATGGGGGCCGCTTGCCAAATTTCATACTTCAAAATAAAAAGTAAAAAACTATACACATTATGGTACTACGGACACTAATACACACACAATAAGGCCCTATTCATATCTGTAAGTTTAGGTGCAATTAAGGATTCCTGCATCAGGAACTTGCATTTTCCTGCAGCAGGAATCCCTAATCTGGCATTTACAAGCGGTAGCTGTCATCCATTCAAGTTAATGATCAGGTGACAACTGCTGCATGTAAAACGCCTGCATGCCACAGGTATGCGATATGACTACATGCGGTTAAAAAATACTCTCCTGTTAGAAAAGTGATGGTGATTGATTCCTAACCACATGTAATAATATCACGTACCATTACATGCGGCATGCAGGCGTTTACATGCAGCTGCTGTCACCTGATCATTGCAATGCAATTGGCCTGTGTTTCGGTACTTTGAGACCACTGCTCTAGATTCTCTGTCTGGCACTCTCTAGATCAGGGGTAGGCAACCTCGGCACTCCAGCTGTTGTGGAACTACCAGTCCCATGAGGCATTGCAAGACTGACAGCCACAGACATGACTCCCAGAGGCATCATGGGATATGTAGTTTCACTGCAGCTGGGGTGCCAAGATTGCTTACTCCTGCTCTAGATTCTCTGTCCAGCTTGTGGGATGTGTTCAGCCCTGATTAAAACCATGAACAGCCGAGTATTTTGTATAATGGATGTGTTGATCATTTTGGTCACAGACTGTATGCTTTCAGCCTCATGGATCCCTTTATCACCAAAACTTGTCTCTTTCCATTCATAAATAAAGAATAAGTAAGACAACCCAAAACTGAAACAAGCTTGAAGTTCCATTATTTAGCACATGTTCACATATTTGTTCCATCAATGACCCTGGTGATTTAACTTTTTGTTCAATAAAGTTATACAGTAAGTATACAAGTCTGTCGTAAAGTGGACCTTACCCCTTTCACTAAAAATCACCTCAGCATGAAGCTCTGCATGTTGATATGAAATCATCTTACATTCATTAGTTGAACAAACATTTTTATTTTACTTACAATTATTGTTTTTCCACTTCCTGGTCCACTTTGGCACAAATGATGTAACCTTTCCAGGATGCATCATTTGGGTACATTACATCAGCAGAGCAATGCTGGGAAATCTCATCTGTAATCTCATGAGATCTCAGGGAAATGCATTTTCCTCCCATCTGTAATCTCATGAGATCTCAGGGAAATGCATTTTCCTCCCCTGAGATGTACATGGTCACATGTCCTAGTCACATGTGCCAGAGTTCCAGGAAGTAAAGGGAGATGGATTAATCTGCCCTTAGTACAAATGGCCACTGTGAGAAGACTGGAGAAGAGAAATAAGGTAAGCAGAAAATAAAAAGCCTGCAGTTATCTAAAAAGGTATCCAAAAGGGTATTTGTTTGTAGATTGTCATTACTAAAAACATTTCTAAAAGTGTATTTGTTGTCATTTCAAAGATCTGGGTAAAGGTCCTTTTTAAAAGAGATCATAGAATACAACCATCCTTTTATTAACACCAGCCTTAGCAGGGATTCCCTGCATGCTTTGCGGTATCTCCTTAGCTTATTCCTTTGGTTTACTTTCACTTTCTAAGGACTACATATCCCATGTTACCATACAAGCAGTGATGTCACACATGGGGCATTTCTAGTACCATGCCCCCTGACACTCCTCTTCAGCACCTCTGTAGTTCAGACAGCAGGCTCTATGAAATAGGTGACTCAACAGTGCATATTCACATGGCATAGTGCAGGGGTGCCCACTAGGTAGATCGTGATCTACCAGGCGATCGCAAAGCGAACATTGGTAGATTGCAATCGGCTCACTGACCTAAGTTCCCTCCTGCGGTGCTAAGGTGGCTGAATGTGTCAAACGCTGCAGACGGGAAGGGTGGGACACCTCTCCCTGTCTGCAGCGTCAGCCACACCAGCACCGGGGGAGGACAGGACAGCGCACATAGAGAGAGGAGACCCGGGAAGCTGCTGCAGTGCAGATAAGGAAAGACAGCCAGGAGAGAGAAGGGGCACCGGAGAGAGAGAGAGAGAAGGGCAGCAGCGAGAAAGAGAGAAGAGACAGCAGAGAGAAAGAGAGAGACACAGGGGAGAGAGAGCATGAGGAGAGAGAGAGAGAGAGAGCATGAGGAGAGAGAGAGAGAGAGAGAGAG
>NW_017307389.1:261809-279569 GCF_000935625.1 Nanorana parkeri
AGAGAGAGAGAGAGAGAGAGGCAGAGAGAGGGACAGAGAGAGAGACAGAGAGAGAGACAGAGAGAGAGACAGAGAGAGAGACAGAGAGAGAGAGAGAGAGAGAGAGAGAGAGAGAGACAGGGGAGACAGCAAGGAGAGAGAGGCAGTAGTCCCAGTAACAATTTTAATGTGCTTGTTTTTTTAAATAAAGGCGTTTCTTCGTTGGTAGATCTCATTAAGCTCGTCATTTGAAAAGTAGATCTCCAGATGAAAAATTGTGGGCACCCCTGGCATAGTGAATATGTGTCACTGCATTTAAGGAAGTATACATGTGGGATTCTTCAAAAAGTTGACAAATTTCAGGATCCTTCAGATTAATAGTAGCAGGCTAGAAATAACAAATTCAATGTAGAAATGAATATATAATGTTACATTTTGACTACAGGCACACTTTAATGTATTCTTAAGACTGTGTTTAAAATCAGTCACATTCTAGGGGGCAGTCCGTCCACAAAGATTTGCTCCGAGCTGAATGGACTAAGCTGATTTTTACTTTCTACTATTGTGCTAATAAAACAAGCAAAGCGCGAAAATGCATTGTGAATAATGAGAGATGACTAGAAAAGCAGATCTGGAAAGATTTCAATGCCATGGTATAACTGGTGTAAGACGCTGCTTGTTGGGGCTTCATAGTGTCATTGTTTACCCTCTGTCTGACTTTGGATACCGAGTGCTGAAAGACAGATGTGTCGCTACAATCCCATATGAATAAATACAATCTGCATAAATTAGGAACAGTTCAGACACTAACGGGGGAATTTTTAGCTGATCACTGATGAGCAAATAAAAAAAAATAGCCAAGGGAATCATCAACCTCAATCAGTGAAACAGGAAACGCTGTAGGAAACCCAGAGTGATGATTAAAGTTTATGTATAGCCAAAGTTTTTTGTTTTTTTTTACGTTTTGGGTACAGCGGGGAAGGGTTAGAACTCCCATCAGGTTTTTATTGCTGTGCGTCTCCCACTGGGAAGATTCCCTCTCTACCTGCCCTTTTGGCCCTGAAGTAAAAAAAGATGGTAAACCTATCAATGGGGATACTTGTTTTGGGAACTAAAACTAAAAAAAAAAAAAAGGTTTTGGTATACATACACTAAGGGCAGGTTCACACCATTTTTGGGACCAGATCTGGAACATAGTGCATTGCGTTTTTACCGCAATTTTACAGCAATTTTGTTTAGCTTAAAATGGTCTTACAGGTGTGTTCCATGCATTTGTGATGCATTGTGATGCGTTCCAGTACATTCCAGACCAGACAAAATAGAGCAAGCAGTATTTTTCTGGTCTGGAAGGCCAGAAATAGCATAGGGATACATTGGGATGCATTTTGGGTCTGGAAATCTGGATGTGGTGTGAATGGGCCCTAAAGCAGGCTATAGCAGTATAGGTTTGTTTGTGAGGAGCTTTGACTTAAGGTGCCTATCGCTGGAAATCCCGCGATCGTACGATAATCGCAAAGTGTATGGAAGGCGTGCAAACGTTTCTACTGTACGATTGCACGTCTTCCGTCGAACAAGCAGGCTGGAAAACCCGCCGAGAATCGTACGATTCTCGGCGGGTTAGTGGCATGCTTGTTCGACAACTGCCAAGCGGGCCGGTGCGCTCACGTGCACACTGCCCGTTCAGCATTGCATTAATCAGCGGGGTGGGCTTGTGATGAAGTCAAGTACGATCTGCCTGTCCAAGATGGGCAAACCGTACGTTTTTTTTATTACTTTACAACCCTCACAAGACAAAAGTCTTGCAAGGGTTGCACAGTGTATGGGCACCTTAACCGCTAAATATTCTGCTGAAATACATTCATGTGAACTGCCTTACCTGAGAAAAGATTGGTCATTCTAGTCAGTTAATATTGTGAGTCACAAACTTCCCTCACACTGCCTAGCCAGAAGCGTGACAAGCGGCATGCTTGTTTTTTCATCCAGCATTGTAGCTTCCCTCATTCCTTCTATGCTTGCATTCTGCCCACTGGAAAGTGAATCACCGTAACCACACTGCCCTAATTAACAGGCAGTTAACACAGGAAGCTGTGAAGCCGAATCAGGAAACAACTGATTGATCTTCCTGGCTGGGCATTGTTATAAAGAGGTATGAATCACATGGCTGAGCGGAATTACACAGATTTTGAAAGGTGTAAAAGTTCGCAGAAAAAAAAGGTGAGCACTTAGCAATTCAATTGAAGTATCAACTTGTAAATCAAGCTTCTGTTATCAAAATGGGTACAATTTTAAACCTCTCATAACGTAAGCCTGGACACATCCCAGGAGCCAGTGTTACCAGTGCTTCCTGTGTTACCAATGCTCCTTAAAAATGACAGCTGGCCTCTAACATTTGGGGTTTTCCAATTGTTGTCATTGGAGCTGGCTCCTAAAAGAAATCGCATTGGTTCCTGGATTGGACAAACTGGATCCTGAATTCCATCTAAATTTGTTCACCCCTGTCATTAAAGGGGGTCTAAGGTTTAGGCATTAGACCTTCTTGTAATATATAGGCAGGGCTTGAAAAATTTGATAGTGTCTTACCAGTCAGTCAAAAATGTCACCAGTCAGCATGACCGGACTATAGCCTTGCAATTTATGTTAAAACATTTTGGGGACAGGTAGAGCTTTCTTTTGTGACCCCACGGGGGGTTATTTTATTTTTTACTATATAATGAAAAAAGTACCATAAATGTAAAAAAAAAAAAAAAAAAAAGTTTCCCTACGTTATGTTATAAAACATTTAACCATATTTTTAGTAAAACATAAGTCGGGGTCACGTCGGGTAAATAGACACCAAGCATGTCAAGCCTTAAAATTGCATGTGCCCGTAAAAATCGCAAGAAAACGCCCATAGGCGACGGGTAAAATGCTTTAACTGGTTATCAGTTTAGTGTTATCAGTAATTAATGGCTCTAAAATTATTGCTCTCACTCCGACGTTTGCGGCGATATGCAACATGTGCGGCACAATAGGCACAATCGTCATTTTCTGCGTGTGTATGTGGGGGGCGGGGACTTAAAAAAAAAAATGTTATGCTTTTTTTTATGATTCTTTAATTTTTTAACTCGTCGGGCTCCACCGTCCTCTTGTCACAGACGAGTGGACGAGTGGATTTTTCAAGCCCAAAGTATATCCAGATTAGGAGGGAATGAGGTCAATGATTACTTTGTAAGAGTAATTGCCTATTTTCCCATTTAACCTCTACAAACATCCCATAAATGAGGAGAAGCAAACAATAACCAGGTTGAGGAACACACCAAATTAATACTCTAAATGAAGGTAAGTAAGGATTATGGAGTATATTTACCCAACACTATAGTAACCTTCCCACTGGAAGAACAGGATACACAATATTATTACAGGTATTTATATAGCGCCGACAATTTACACAGTGCTTTACACAATGCACAGTCACATCAGTCCCTGCCCTCAAGGTGCTTACAATCCAAGGTCCCGATCTGACATGAATACATATAAGTGCAAATTTAGACAGGAGCCAATTAACCTACCAGCATGTCTTTGGCGTGTGGGAGGAAATCCACGCAAGCACAGGGAGAACATGTAAACTCCTCGTAGATAGTGACCTGGCCAATACTATATCACTAACATTTCAGGAGTGTATCAAATATTCCTACTTCTTAGCCAACAGGTAATACCCATCTTATTTCAATACTTTATGACAGCGTTTTTGCAATATTGCTTTGTCAGGTTATTGCTATCAAGGAACAGCGATCATCAGCTAATAGGTAATTTAACAATTGATCATACTCCCCAACATAGACTGACAAGCATACTCGGTAGACAGTGCCCCTCCCCCCTCCAAATGTAGATTAAGAGAAAGAAAAGAAATTGGAATTTATAAGAGCCTTTATAAGAGCCTGGCCCATGGATGATCTCCAGTCAACCATAAGACACAATGAGGAACTTGGAGTAACGGTAGTAGGCAGCAGCAGATCCGTTTAGTAAACTCTGTCCTGATAATTTCTGGTTGTAATCATAATGAGCAGAGTACTGTATCTAAAAAGGCAATGTAATGGCTTTTAAAGGAATTCTGTACTGGCTTCAATACTATGGGTCACTGAACTGGTATATATAGGCAGATCAGGAATTCTGACTTGACTAGAACCTCATTAGTTGCATACTTCCAGCATTATCATGACTACTTGGCAAACGACTTGCCTCCCAACTAAGCTGAATTGTGGGATCATGCAGGCCCAGGTCGTATTCTGGTACATGGCAGCCTATGCAGGCATTAGCGGGAGGAGTGATCTCCTCTCTGACAGTGCATGTAGAGTTCTGGTGCCGTTACCAGCAATGAGACAGTGGCACAAGGCATGGAGAACTGCTCGAGGTAAGTAACACACTGAAAACCAATAAAAGGGCTTTCTTCATACTACTAACACCAATGATGGAGCAGTATTCTTTCCACTGCCACCAACAAAGGGGCACTATTCCTACAACTGACCACCGATTCCAGGCCATTATTCCTTCCACTGAGAACCAACTTTGACCACTGATGCTGCAGGTTACGTACACTTGAATCATGCATTTTGCACACTTTGTTGTGCGTTATAATCCTGACCAATGTGTTTACTGTCCAGTGGGTGGTCGCTAAGTAATCACCAATCGATTTAGCACTCGTTCACACTATGGGCGGTGACTGGAGTTTTTCACCATGTGAGCAACACCAGTCACCCACAAGGGCACAGAGCAAACAAATATTTTCTATGTGCCCTGTTTACACCACTATGCTGCTTTGAGGTAGGTTGCAGTGTGAAAATATACAGACACACTGCATTTTTTCCACACTACACTCCGGGCTACCTCACACCATCCAATGCATTCAGGGAACGGTTCCGTGCCATGAACGCAGTGGTTCGCATAAACAAAGCTGAGCGTGATACTCCAACGTCATGCATTTCAGTGCAGTGCTTTCGCAAGAAATAGTAGTGCGTTAAAGAAAAAGGTAAAACCTGCCTTATAAAAACAGCACAAGCTTTAGGTACTTACCTTATGTGATGCCTCTTGATGCGAACATCTTCTTCCTTCCACTCATTTCCAATTGTCCTTCCAGCAATGGTGCCGCTCTATGATAAAACACAGACTCCTAGGTCTTCCTGTGTCTCACGTAGTCTGTCCTGCGTGCATTTATTAATTTACATGGTCACTCCTCTCCACCCCTCCGGTGATATTGAGTGCGTATGCTCCCAAACACACTTCCTCCTGCACGGCCGTTCAGGAAGCTGGGTTCTACAGCTGGGAGCGAGCGGCGCAGATACAGGCAAGTTATTACCTGTTTTCCAATCCATACCCCTTTTGGCCATGCTGTCCCTCTTTGTTCAGTTCTCAAGTTGGGATAAATGCAAACAGCACTGTCAGAATTAAGTCTGCAATGTCGGCCTATGTCTCTCTCAGCAACTGGCTAGCGAGTAGGTAATTGTTGGTGAGTAGCTACACATAGCATGCTCATCCTGTAAAGCTAACAGGTATTCAACCCACTTAAACACACTCACATCAAAGTAGAGCTGCAGCAAACTATTGTAAACTACATTGTTAAAGCTCAGAGCAATAAAACAAGTGCATGACTTGTTACTTTCTGTTTCACAAGAATAAGGCGGGGTGTACCTGCCATACATGTACTGGGCTCCTTCTGTAAATCCCAAAGTACCTTCATCTGCATGTTCTACTTGTGCTAATACATACATACATTTTTTTCTTCTTCAAGGTAGCTAATGCTGGTAGGTCGTGAGGCGGCTCAGTCAAGCAAGAGAAGGCCAGTCGCGCTAGGATAGGCAGCATATGTTTATCTTTGTCATGGGAGCTGCGCTGAGCCGGCGCGAGCTGCGCTGAGCTCTGCAGCCTTGAGTGCTCTGCTGGCGTTAGGAGTTAGGTCTCGGGGGGTGGGGGGCCACAGCAGCTCTAAAGTGGACCTGAGAAGGAAAAAAGACAGGAAGAAAGAGCCAGCAATGCTGACACCGCTTGGCCCTTACAAGTGAAAGTCCCATAGTACACATCTCCTCTGATAAGAGTGCTAGGTCTACCTTTAGGTGGCCATACACTGTGCAAATTTTGGCCGGTTCTTGAAATTTGCACAGTGGGTGCCACTGTTGGCACCCTTTTTTAGCTGATCGAATGAGCTGGTCGGAAAACCTTCTTACGAGCAGAGGCGGGCGAGCTGCCGCCCTGTTTGGGTATTCTGTTGCGCTGAAAAAAAAAAGTAGAACATGCACTACCTTTTTTCAGCGCAACGTAACCCAATGGATCCAGTGTAAACCAGCCCCAATCACAACCAAACATTTTTCAATGCCCTTCCGTTAGCATCCGTTGAAAAATGGATCACGGTCCAACAGATTGGAAGGAAGTCAGAAGCTACATTTGAAAGTCAAAAATTGGAAGAAAATCTGTTGACTTGCGATTTACTTCCAATTTTAGTGTGAATGCACTCTTAAAAAGACTCAGTAAATGCCAAGGCTGCAGGGAGAGGGGGATTGTGTACTAAATCTCTTTCTCCATCACAAAAAGGAAATATCAGGGTGTGTTTGGACCCCTGATATTTCACCAAATGTTAAAATTAAAAAATAAAAATAAATAGTTAACCCCCCACAGACAAACACACATGCACCAGTGGGGAGCACATTATGGTGTACATAACACGCATGCACTGGTGTGCATTATGCACATGGGCTGCAGTGCACTGTTCCAACACATCACAGTGCTTGATTTTTTTTCTTTTTACTTCTATAAATAACATTAATTGTGCTCATGGACACTCGTTGCAGTGCAGTGCTCTCATCAGTAAACTGCCCTGACTTCCCTTGGCCTTGAAGGTGGTTGAGGAAATAAGTGAGTAGGTTAATACATGCCTTTACTGGAAACGTTATTGCGACCAAACTGCCTCTCCCGGCATAACAGTGTGAAAGCAACAAAACTGAAGAAAGTGTCACATGACCTAATACAGGACAATAGCCAGAGACTAGGATACATTCCCTAACTGCTATTTACAATGTACTAGGTAAATGTACCCAGTAGTTTATTGTAAACATCCAACATAAAGGTGGTTTAATCTCTTCCTTCTGCCAAATTGTGAGTCACGCCAGGTGAGGTAGAGAAACTGTTGGGTGTTCCTGTACAAACACCAACAAAATTACTTAGTCTTAGAGTTCAATTAAAAAAAAAAAAAAAAGAAGAAGAAGGACTAGACAGAATAACTAGTCTGACCGACCAATATACTGTCAAACAGGAAGGTTAACATTTAACAAGGTCTCCTGTTTAATGGTGCAGACATGACTATCAGCCTATCAGAGATCATTTTCACTGGCGACTGCACCAAACTGATGAAATGTCAAATCTGATTGGTTAAGGGCCGATTCACACTACATGTGTTGGGGCTGTGCTGGGCGTTGTTTCGGCTCGGTTCACACCACCGTGTTGCGACGGAAACGCTGTTGTGTGTGTTGAAGAAAAGTATGGCATGCAGTACTTTTTTCCAGGGCTGTAGGGTGAGACGTGGAACAACCGCCTCCCACCCCGCTGTGCCTGTAAAACTGAATGAAAGGTCACAAGTTCTACAAAACAAAAAGTAAATTGGGATCAGTGTTTCTGCACTGTGTTGGGCAACGCACATCAGCTTTTGTGCATTTATCGCAGTGGCTGGTGTGAATTGGCCCTAAAGTTCGTATTTGCAGAATCCAGAGGCTACCATAGTGGAAATCTCCTTCTGAAAATGCCAATTGTCTGACTTTCATGGTGACTCAATGGCTTTAAAATTTAATATAATAGTGACTGACCTAAAACAAGTATACAGATAAGAAGCTTTGATGTCATGGACTTTCTAATCTGTATGCTTGTATTGGGTCAGTATCAAAGAAAACATTGGGCTGGATTCACATTTAGCAGTGGTGTTTTAACATGCATTAGCGCAACCTACCAAAACGTGCAGGTGTCCTAAACGTAATGCAAGTAACTTTAAGGGCAGGTTCACACCATTTTCCGGACCAGATCTGGCCTGGAAAATGGTGTGAACCTGCCCACAGTTCCAGTGCATTCCAGACCATACAAAAATGGGACAGGCAGTATTTTTCTGGTCTGGTATGGACTGCGCTGGTGTGAACAGAGGCCAGAAATAGCATAGGGATACATTAGGATGCATTTTGGGTCTGGGAACAATCTGGATGTGGTGTGAATGGACCCCAAGGGTAATTCCACTCTCACAAACTGGCAGAAAATGAATTTACCCGGAGCGTTCTGCCACCTCTGCCCACCCCGCTATTAATACAGTTTCGCTGTAAGCAAACCCCTTCCCCGCTGCTAGCTGGTGGTATGGCTATGGTTCGCCTGCACATATGTCCATTTAAATCCGAATCCCCCATAGACCAACATGGGGTCTGGTCATTTCAGATTTTTCCTCCATTGCAAGGTGGAACCGTAGCAGATACATAATGAAAGTTCCTTGCCATGACTGCACAGGTGAGATGCTTACAGTTGTTATTCACATTCTACTTCAGATATCATTCAGGTATTGCTGTACTGCACACCATTCCGATAGTAACCTGGTGATCTGAGACCCCCTGCTCATGATAGAGAGAGGAAGATGTGACGCAGGAAAGGAAGAAAAACAGGTAAGACATAAGGAACAATTTCTACAAGCAATGGATTACAGAGAACTCAGATTAAGGTAAATTTAGTAAACGGTCTGAATTTAGCACAACTGCAGTGTTTGCTGCATACTATAAATAGTATACTAGTTATACTAGAGTTGCACTTTAAAGCCAACCCCTACATTGTAGCCAATAGACAAAGTAACTGTTCTGTTTGACAGGATTCACCATGGGATGCATGCCTGTAACTACCCTCCCGGTGCTTCCCTAATCTGTCAAATTATTTCTATGCCAAAAAACGCCTATGCACATTTTGACCAAGTGTTGAAAACTGCACATAGTTCAAAAAGTTCCTGCCCGCCCCCCATGTGACTGCTCTCTGGTCTTACAAATGGCCACTCAAGAGCACCCAAAGCTGCAGGCCAAGGAAAATATCCTTATGTTCACCTTTTTCAAGGAGGGCTCTGAATGTGGAGCAGGTCGAAGAAAGGGGAGTAAAGACAACTTCTGGTGCCTCATATAAAGGAAGCCTAGTACGTTGTTTGTCATGGGCAAAGTCCAAATTTGTTGTCACTTGTGGACTAACAAAAGATTCCGATCTAGATAAGCAATAGGAGGCCGGCTCAAATTTGGCATATTCCTCATCATCACAAACCTGAGTCAATGTACTGATCGGCTCCTTTCTTAACCACTTGCTGCCCACAACAATTACTATTTGCACACACGTGACAAGAAAACAGATTAAACCCCCCAAACAATTATATATTTTCTGAAAGCAGAGGACCTGTGGAATAAAAAACTGCTAGTTGCAGATTTATGTGTTGCACGGTATTTGCGCAAATGTTTTTCAAACCAGTATTTTTGGGATAAAAAACACAAATGAAATTTAGTGCACAGAAACAGAAGATAATACCCATTTTTTTAAAAGATATAAAAGATGGGGTCACGTCGGGTAAAGTGATGCAAAACATGTCGAGCCTTAAAATTGCGTACGCCCATAAAACCGCAAAAATACTACAATACCCCAAATTTCCCCGTAGCTTCCCAAAAATATAATTTTAAAGCTTTTACTGCTCATCAGTTTATTGTTAACAGTGATTGATGGCGCTAGAATTATTGCCAGCACTCCGACGCTCACGGCGATAGGCAACATGTGTGACGCAATTTTCGTTTTGCACGTAGGCGCAGCCGATGCAAGTCTGCTTTTGTATGTGCGTGTATATGGGAGCGTGGAACTTTAAACTTTTTTTTACTTACATTTTTTTTTTATTTTTTTTTAAACTTAACTTTATTGTTATCACATACGGGGTTAACAAGCCCATCTGTGTAAAAGAAAATATGATGACATGTCCTCTTTACGGAGACCCCAAAGAAACTGATAAAGCAGCAATCTGCAACACCAGCTTCTTCTACAGGTCCAATGATTGGAGGAGAGATCAGTGGCTAGATGCTTGCTGAACTCCCTCTCTGAGACCCGTTGTGCCAATCCCAGGCCCACAAGGGGAACAGCGGAGTATGGGGAGGTCACACACTACTGCTCAGTGCAAACAATCGGGCGGCTGTACAGCCATCGCCAGCTGTTTACAACAGTTCTTGGTATAATCGCTTCAGGGTCACTGCGAGTGTTGTAAAGTAGCCACAGCTCCAAGATTGCTCCCGTGATGGACTACAGCCCTCCAGCTGTGGTGAAATTACAAATCACATCATGCCTCTGCAGAGTTATGCCCGTTTCTTTCACAGTCTTGCAATGCCTCATGGGATTCCTAGTTCCACAACAGCTGGAGTGCCAAGGTTTGAATACCCCTGAACTACAATCTCATGTTTAGTTTACTTTATTTGTATTGAAACTGTAGTCCATCACAGGAGTGAGCGTGGACCTGTGACTACTTTACAACAAACACAGGGACCATGGGGAATAAAAGTAGCCACCCTCCAGAAGGAAGCACAGGATCTACAGCTGAGTGATACACAAATAAGATACATTTTTGGTAATAGTTAAAAGGTACTTGAATGTTTTAATAAGGTTTAACCCCTGGGTTTAGTGTCACTTTAGCCCTTTCCCTGCCACGGACGCAAGGCTTACAGCGGAATACAACCCCTTCCAGCTGGTCACATCACTAAGCCTTAGGTCGGTGGCGTTCTGCCTTCTGCTATAAGCTCATGGTCACTTTAGCAACCATGAACTTATATCAGAAGGGTCCCCCTGATGGTCCCGTGTAAATTAATAGCTATCAGCAGCACAAAAATTATGCCCCCCAACCCGCCGTCACTGCTGCTGACAGCCAACGCAATTTGCAGCCTCTCCTCCCCATCTGCCCATCTGGAGCAACTCCACGCTCCGATCTGTTTTCCCTTGGATCCCCGCTGCTCTCCTCCCACCTACATGAGCAGAAGCTGCAGGGGTCCAAGGACAAATACACTGCTAAAGTAGCCGGGGGGGGGCAGAGGAGGGAGCTGCTGTCATTCCAGGATGGCTGAGCAGGAAGAAGAGCAGAGCCGGTGGCTGTCACATTCAGGATGGCTGAGCGCGGAGGAGAGAGTTTCAGTTTGGAGAGCGGCTCTGTGCGTGACCGAGTGGAGGATCAGCAAATATCTGTAATATTTATCGATCCTCTGTGTAGCACAAACACTGTATTAATCGCTGATCACTCTAGTGTTTGTAAACAACTGGGGACATACTATGTGTTCCCAGTTATGAATGAACATGAAGTGCTTTACATCGCTTCCTGTTCATGAGTTCCTGAATGGAGAGAAGCAGCTCAGTACAGAGGATTCTACCCATTCATAACTGGATACTATCTCCAGTTTGTGAATGAATGGGCAGCCTCTGTACTGAGCTGCTTTCTATTTATTCAGAACAGGGGCTGCAGAAAAAGAGATTGAAATTTATTTTTCCATTTCAAAAAAAGAAAATCTCAGGGATCTGTTTAGACCCTTGGTATTTCACTGAAGCCCCCCCCCCCAACAGTAAAAAAAAAATTAAAAAGAATTCGAAATAAAAAGAGAAACACACAACCGCACACACAGGTGTATGTTATGCGCATGTGCTGCACACATCGCTGTGCTTTTTTTTTTTTTTTAAATAACATTAAATTCAACTGTGAGGTAGCGTGTCAAAGCGTTGTGACGCGATGCTGTGCGTTGTGATACAGTGTGTTGCAATTAAATATATACCTGCATCATTTTATCACAACATACACACCAACACAGCGCACAAACGGCACTGCAGATCAGGCATCAACAGAGTTTTAACATGCGTTGCTTATTTACAGTTTTGCTTCACTGGTTTTTTTACCGTTTCGCAAAAAGGCACAATTTAAAATGTACAAATGTGTGTTATTTACCCAATACAGTTTTTATCTATTAGATTTAGTCGGAAAAGTATTTTTTGTGTGCACCGATACTGATTGTAGTGTGTTTGCATCAATTTGTGTATCTTTAATCGGTTCAATATTGATTTGACAAACATTTGCGCAATTATGGCAGGACCTACAAAATGAGTAGCACCATCTTTTGATTCTACTGGGCCTGTGCTTTCAGGAAATGTATGGTTTGGGGGGTCTTTTACAAACACTAAAAGCTGCAGTAGAAAATTTTAAAAAGGGTAAAATTGAGAAAAATGGTGTGGCCAGCTGAGGTCTAAAAGCACTATGCAGGGCTTGGCAGGGAAAGGGTTAATGAACCCATATCATACCCGTACACTGAGTACACAGCACCTATCCGTCTCTCATCACTATTTATTGTGGGAAAGAGATCTTATTAGGTAAAAGCCTTATTGTATGTGCTATATACAAGTTATATACAGGTACCTGTCAGGTGTGAAAGCAGGACACATAGGAGGAATCCTCGGAGCAGCAGCATCGCTGTGTCTATGATCCAGGCCGTCGGTCGTACAGATCAGTCCACATACAGTCCTCCCCCGGCCCATGTACAGGTCACCTCACTTGTGTGGCTGTCCTCGGATCGCTGTCATCGTTATCACTCTCCCTCAGGCGATACACACATATGGGCCGATAAGAAAAGCTTTCTTCTATCGTCCTCCTCACTTTTCCAGCACGACCCAACCCACAGGAAATGGAGGGAGACCTGTACACTCCCAGAGTCCTGAGGCGGGGCACCTCCTCCTTCCTCCCAGGTGTACAGCACTCAGGTGACTGAACTGACTGCTGCTCACCTAATACATCATGTAACGTGACTAGAAGAAAACGTACAAGTCTATATCATTGTACAAGAGGCTCTCAGCATATCCATATCATTCATTGTGCCAGAGGCTATCAGTATACATGGAGGACTCTTCCATAATAAACGTTATATATCTATATCATTGTACAAGAGGCTATCAGCATATCTACATCATTGTACAAGAGGCTATCAGCATATCTACATCATTGTACCAGAGGCTATCAGCATGTCTATATCATTCATTGTACAAGAGGCTGTCAGCATACATGGAGGACTCTTCCATAATAAAAGTTATATATATCTATATCATTGTACACAAGGCTATCTGCATGTCTATATCATTGTACAAGAGGCTATCAGTATATCTACTGTATATCATTCATTGTACAAGAGGCTATCAGCATACATGGAGGACTCTTCCATAATAAAAGTTATATATCTACATCGTTGTACAAGAGGCTATCAGCATGTCTATATCATTCATTGTACAAGAGGCTATCAGTCTACATGGAGGACTCTTCCATAATAAAGGTCATATAGCTATATCATAGTACAAGAGGCTATCAGTATACAAGGAGGACTCTTCCATAATAAAAGTTATATATCTATATCATTGTACAAGAGGCGATCTGCATATCTACATCATTGTACAAGAGGCTATTGGTATATCTACATCATTGTACAAGAGGCTATCGGTATATCTACATCATTGTACAAGAGGCTATCAGTATATCTACATCATTGTACAAGAGGCTATCATTATATCGACATCATTGTACAAGAGGCTATCATTATATCGACATCATTGTACAAGAGGCTATCAGTATATCTACATCATTGTACAAGAGGCTATCGGTATATCTACATCATTGTACAAGAGGCTATCGGTATATCTACATCATTGTACAAGAGGCTATCAGTATATCTACATCATTGTACAAGAGGCTATCATTATATCGACATCATTGTACAAGAGGCTATCATTATATCGACATCATTGTACAAGAGGCTATCAGTATATCTACATCATTGTACAAGAGGCTATCGGTATATCTACATCATTGTACAAGAGGCTATCGGTATATCTACATCATTGTACAAGAGGCTATCGGTATATCTACATCATTGTACCAGAGGCTATCAGTATATCTACATCATTGTACAAGAGGCTGAAGTGAATGGCACCGCAGCCACGTCCTCTGGCCACAATGCGACCGGCCACACTGAAACGCGTGACATATCAATGCTTGTGTTCCGATCAGAAAAAAAAGCAGCATTTTTTTCTGACCGGACCGCAGGCATTGATGTGCCTTGCGTTCCCATGTGGCCGATCGCATTGTGGCCAGAGGGCACGGCTACGGTGCCATTGAGTTCAATGGACCGCCACGCCCCTCCCGCAGAACAAAGTGAGCCGGCTGCAATCGGGCCGAATGCACTGTGGCTGGTGTAAACGGGCCCTAAATCAGACACAGCCTGGGTACAAGAATCTGTCCCCTGCCAGGAGCTGCAGAGTGGAATCCTTGGTGGAGAAGCAGTGGTCTCATTGCAGAGGTTCAACATGTTACCTACTAAGTCAGACTTATAGCTCTGCAATCAGCAAATCTCATGCTCCCTGCTATCTGGAGAGGTATAGCATACAGTATATCTCAATGCTCAGGTAACATAGCATCCTAGCATCCTCTAGTTTACCCTTGGGTAACTGCAAAGTTACTGACATCTGCTGGTTACAGAATACATGCACATGGTATAGTATATGGCACAGTTGTAAGTGTACAGTGTTTACAACAATCTATATTTATAATACAATGTCTTTAAAGAAGAAATATGGGGTTAAGGCTTTTCCCCATAGTTCTCCTTAGGGTAACGGGAGGACACAAACTAGCGTCCTCCCGTCACCCTAGGCTCAGTATACTGCAAGCTGTAGCTCGTGGTATACTGAGACGCTGCAGTATACCGCGAGCTGAAGCGGATCCTGACAATTATGTCTGGATCCGCCCAGCTGCGTGACTGACAGCTGGCTCTGCCTATCTAGAGGCAGAGCCAGCTGTACCCGCCCCCTCCCCCGTCCATTCCGCCAGTCAGCGCTGGCGGATCGGAGCGGGGAGGGGGGGAATCCAGCCCCTCCTCTGTCACGGCAGAGAGCCGTGACAGGATCGAGAGGTGAGCGAACGCCGGTATGTGTTCGCTCACCTCCCGATCTACTGAGCCGACCTGTGACAGTCTCATTGTCACAGGTCGGCTAGAACTATGAGGTGAGTGAAAAGCACTCATCTCATAGTTCTCCTTTAAGCAATGTCATCACACACAGCATGTAGCATGTAAAAATGTATAATTTAATGGCGATTGGAAAAGAATGTAAGATTGTACAGTCAGGCTGGGTTCACACCTAGGCGTATTTAATATGCGCGTTTGTCGCGCGTCTCGTGTCGCGCGGTAAAAAAAACATGCGACAAACGCCCGTTTCCGAGGGCTACTTGGCTGTATCCCAATGGAAACGCGAGACCAAAACGCCCCAAAGAAGTACATGTACTACTTTGGGCGTAGGCCGTTTTGTATCGCGTTCGGACGGGCGGAAATACGGCAAGGTGTGAACCATACCCATTGAATACAATGGGATTTAGATGTTTGAGCGTTTTGTAGAGCGTTAGTCGAGCGTTGAACGCGCTACAAAACGTTCAGGTGTGAACCAGGCTTAAGTCTGATTGTGACATTTCATAGGCTTACATAGCACACAACAGTGGCCATGATGAGAATGAGCACTAAATCAGCTAAATACATTCTCAATCAGACCTGGGCATTTCATGGCCTGCGGGCCTTATCAGACCCTTTCCCAGATAGCAAGGACAACTTGCCACAAACTTGTGGCAGGGTGAAATTGTAATTATTTTTAACTTGCTGCACACATTCCTGGCAAGTTGTAGACTTGCAGAACACTTGCAGCACAAGTTCTAGTTGACACTTTTTGAATTTGTAGCAGATTTGCTTGGCAAGTCTACAGCACCCAAGAGTCCTGCAAGTCTTAGGAAGAGCTCTGCAAGTGTACAGCACTTTTGCAAAGCACGTTGATCTGGAGAATTGCAATGCAGACTTGCTGTAATTGTGCAACAAAATTGTGAAGCTTGGCAAGTCTGCAATACTTTATCAAGTCATTTTCAAACTTGCAGCTCAATTGCTTGCTATCTGGGTTGTCTGTACCAGTCCAGCCCACGGTCCAAACACAGATTGAACGCTGGCCTGTGCTCAGTTATGGTTGGCCTCCAAGGCCAGTTCATCCACTGCAAACCATAGCCCAGGGCAGGTCAGCGATCGGTCCATGTTCGGACCGTGTTCCTTTTCCGCCGTTGGTTGCTAGGACGGCTGGCATCCTAGCAACCAGTAACATCTCGGGTCCTCCTCCTCTGAAGTCATTGGTTGCTAGGACCGCTGGGCAGTCCTAATAACCATTGACAAATGTCTTCCCGCCTCCAGCATTACAGGAGGATATCCGTAATGTAGGGTGTCAGCTTCTCCTGAGGCTCCTGGTGGTATCCATACTCTCCTGTAGCTTCACCTTCTGGCTCCCCCCTGTGGCCTGTCAAGAAAAATAATAAGCAAGTATATGCCACATACTATGTGTGGACAATAAGGCTTCATTCAGGGCTTGTTCACACCTATGTCATGTGTTAATTGCATGTTTCTGTATTACATTGTGGCAGGTGCATTGCGTTGCATGCGCCACTTTTTTCAGCGGTACAACACATTGTGGCGCAGTCGATTGCACTGGGGCCAGGAGGTACATTTGTGGTGCCATTCAAATTAATAGCAATGCAATTTACCTGCCACACTGTAGTGCACAGTCGATGCGTTTTGCAGTACCGTGCGTTAATCAGTACGGCCCTTCACAGCAGTCCCAGTTTCTCATGTGGCCCCTTCAGAAAATTAATTGCCCATCCCTGTTCTAGATGCATCAAAACAAAGGGTGCGCAAAGTCTTCCAAATTTATTTCTAAAGCACCATAGCCTGGGTTCAAAAGTATGTGCCCTGCCAGGAGCTGCAGAGTGGAATCCTTAGTCTCTGTGGAGAAGCAGTGGTCTCATTGCAGAGGTCCAACATGCTACCTACTAAGTCAGACTTATAGCTCTGCAATCATCAAATCTCATGCTCCCTCCTATTTGGTGAACTCTGGCTCTGACTCAGCAGGGGGGCATTACGGACCTCTGCAGAGAGACCACTGCTTCCTCACAAAGGGTCCCAGCTGTGGCTGCTGTAGAATGAAAATGCATTGTCAGATTTGCGCACCTTTTGTTTTGATGCACATGTACTGTATTTAGCTTTATTTAGGTTGAATAATCAATTAGGCTTTAAAAAATCCTCTATTTCTGCCTGACTACAAAGTACACTGGACATTTTACAGAGGGCAAGATCATATTTATTTTGGGACATTGACAAGCATGGCACAAAAGAAGTGATTAAATATATTGCATGAATGTTTCATTAACTCATTATGGCCTTACACATGTTTCCATGGCAACTAGAGGGAGTCATTGGCCTCTATAGATTTCATAAATAAGCCAGAAGAGTATTGTACAAAAGAAAATAACTGTGTTATTTACTCTGCATAAATGGGTCAGTTTAGCAATGGCCAGTATTAGTTTTAGAATGTATATTATCAGATGTATGTATCATAAATAGGAAGAAAGGGCACCTCCCTGAAATGAGACGGAAACCTCCCTGAAATAAGGTTTTGCAGGTTGGGATGTCTGAATAAATTGCATTTTCTTTATTAAGTGTGTAGCACTCACCCCCGAAGGAGCCGCTGAATAACCGGGTGATTCTATCCCCCTACACCAATGTACCGCCCAAATGTGGATCCACAGCACACCAACACACCTTTGAACAGTTTTATAGCAGATTTAATCATAACACAACATATGAAAACAACAATGGCAATAGTATACCCAACAATCACACGAAAGGATATTAA
>NW_017307389.1:281358-282345 GCF_000935625.1 Nanorana parkeri
TTGCATGCAGTCTTAATTCACACAGTCCCACACACAGGCCTATCTTCTCCAGATCCCCCAGTCAGACTGGCCATGCTCAATACTTGCAGTTCATACCCCTCTTCCTTCCTCTCGCACAGCATCCTGGGAGTGGTAGTTCACAAGAGCTCTATTAGCAATCTCCAGTGTCAGCTCTGCACTGCAATCCCCACAAATCTCTGCTTCAGATCACACACAGGGACAAGTTAACTCCTTACAGTTAGGAACAAGAATCGCTGTGATAGCACATATATGTATATTATATAGGGGCTACATTCTCCCCCCACTGAGACCTTTGGGTCCCCCCAAAGAACAATTTGAAACAGCAAATTGGTGCAACAAAGATCTGCGTTGGCAGATGCAACATGCCCTTGGAACAACCATCGAAATAATTACACTGGGTAGAATTACACCTAATTTACGACATTGCTCAATAAAAGAAGAAGACAAAGGGCATCTTCCCCAAGGTGTGTTGATGGCTTGTGCTGAGCATAATTTAGCTCTTGATTCTTCAGGTAGAGTATTCACTTCAGATGATCTTTGCACTGTAGTGATGGCCTCTTCAGTACTATGACCAGGTGCATCATAAGTAAGTCTCTGTGGTGGACACACTGGTCGTTTAGGCCTTGACTCAAGGAGCCAGGATGGACCTTCATCAGGCTCATCATCTGCAGGAAGAGGTGAACACTGAACGGACTCTATTCTTTCTTGCTCCGGTTGAGTAACAGGTTCCTCTGACTCAGATAGGCTAGGTAAAGGATCTGCTAGTTCAAATGGTGTCCCACAATCCTCAGTGGCATCCGTACAAGCTTGAGGTATGAATTCAGGAGCTTCTGGCCTTAAAGCTTCAGAATTTGGTTCAGGATCAATGACCCTTTGAGTGTCATTTGAATAATCAGTAGGCCATGTCCAACCTGGATACATATCATCCTCATCACTGTCACTTTCAGTGTCCCTCTCTGTCCTCAA
>NW_017307389.1:282403-283344 GCF_000935625.1 Nanorana parkeri
AATGAGAGACACCTGAGCTCAATTAACCCCTCCCCCTAACCGATGTTAGACTGATGTCGTGAACCTTTTTGGGGTTTTTCTGAGTTCGAGGATTAAGGCCCAGCTAGGTAGAAACACTCAGGCTCAGTCACCTCGTCATACGGTGTTTTTCGTTAAACATACTTACCATCAGTTAATGGGGGAATAGGTGTCATGTGGTTCAATGGGTGAGGTGACATGGGCTCCATATTCTAAAAAAAAAAAAACAAGCCGGAGCTACTTATCGATGGGGACATCCCTTCAGTGTTCAGATACGGAAAGGTGTTTGGAAAGTTTTGTGACCTGAGTCCTATCCGTGGCTGCGCTCTACCGGAAAAGGGGGGGGGTCAAGGATAAATCAAAAAAAAAAAAAAAAAGGGGGGGGGGGGCCCGAATCATAGATCAGGGGTCGGCAATGGTTTCTTTAATAATTTCATGTGTTTTCAGCTTCAAGGCCGCGATGTCCCATGAGTCAGACATCTAGGAATTTTCCTCTTTTCCCGCAACGCCTGCGAGGGGGTCCGAACAGGGGAGCATACCATCCTTGAGGTCCTGGACCATTCCTAGACTTATTGCTGAGCTCCAACACAGGGGCATTCCGTTTTCAGTGTAGCGCTCACCCCCGAAAGAGCCGCTGAATAACCGGATATTTCTATCCCCCTACACCAATGTACCGCCCAAAGCGTGGATCCACAGCACACCAACACACCTTTGAACAGTTTTATAGCAGATTTACTGACAAATCAGAGATGAACAACTATGATACAATAGTAATGACAAAAATCCCCAACAAGAATGTGTATCAACAGGCTGAGGCACTCTGCGACCCAGTAACTGCAGCTATCTGCTGTCAGTACTGAGGTATGTGAGGCCAATTGTCTCTAAAGGCTTTCCCCTGAATGGGGTGTATGTCCCTTTAAGGT
>NW_017307389.1:283559-289287 GCF_000935625.1 Nanorana parkeri
GGGGCCCCTTCGGTAGACCACCCCTTCCTGAAGGTGCAATCTGTCCCATTCTCGGTGAATCAGTTTAGCCTCTTTGGGATAGTCTGTCCACAATAACTCCCTATTGTTATTCTGTAAGGCCTCCAGAGCCAATCCAACCAAAGGATCTTTAGCTTGTTCTTCTCTCAATTCTCTCCGATTGAAAGTGGGGAGTTCTGGGCTCCTTAATTGAGCAGGGTTGCAGTACACCTTTGGAACACCAGCAGCCATCATGCCAATTGCTTCTGCCCCAATGGCACCTTTTTATCTGTGTTCCACTCCTCGACACAAGGCCTGAACTCACCCTGGGGTTACATGAGCCCATTCTCCTCTCTGATCAGAATCGTAAGGTCTTCGGGACAAAGCATCGGCATCCCGATTTCCAGCCCCGGGTCGATATTTCAGACTAAACTGAAACCCGGACAGAGCAGCTAACCACCTATGTCCAGTGGTGTCCAACTTGTAGGTAGTCAGGAGGTAGGTCAGTGGATTGTTGTCAGTCTTGACCACAAATTCCACTCCATACAGGTAGTCTTTCAACTTATCCACAACCGCTCCTTTTTTAAAGCAAGAAACTCGAATTTATGGGTGGGATAGTTCTTCTCAGAAGGGCTCAGGCTCCGGCTCACATAGGCCACAGGACGTAGGATTCCACTGTGTTCCTGATATAGCACTCCTCCCAGGCCCTCTCTACTGGTGTCTACATGTAATTCGTACGGCTTGGAGACGTCAGCATAAGCCAGCACAGGGGCTTCGGTTAGACTCTTCTTCAATCTCAAAAAGGCGTTCTCACACTGCCCAGTCCATTCTGTCACAATGGACTCGCTAGACTTCCTGGGTCCTTGAGCCTTGGCTTTTGGTCCAGGACACTTGGAGTCATCTTCTCCCCCAACTGTTTTCAGCAACTCATTCAGGGGTTGAGCCATTTTGGCAAATCCCTCTATGAATCTTTGGTAATAAGAACAAAATCCCAGAAAGGATCGAAGTTCGGTCACAGTTCGAGGCCTTGGCCATGTTGCTACTGCTTCCAATTTCTTAGGATCAGTGGCTACGGGCTGCAAAACCTTTCCCGCACCTTCCAGTTTCCACAGGCGGCCAACCTCGGCTGGGCCCCTCTCTTCTTGGATCATCTGTAGGTACACAGGTCGCAGTGCAGGGTGCACCCTCTTGGCTTCAGCCCCTGCTTCATCCACGATAGGAGCAAGAAGTCGTCTCACTACTCCAGTATTGGTTCCCACAATAATAGCATATTGGTTAGAACATGGTGGTCGAGGAACCACAATGGCCAAGGTGTCAGACGCTCCTGTTTGTCCAGCTATAGAGGGACTAAATTCCAGCTTGACTTGGAGATATCCGATGTACACAAGTTTTGTATCTCCAACACCCCAGACTTCAAGGCCTTTTAATTTGGTGAGTGGGAGGCGTTTCAGATGTTTTTCATAGAAATCTTGGTAAACCAGGGTGACTTGAGCCCCAGAGTCTAGTAGCGCTTTGGTGAAGATCCCTTCTACTTGGACTGGGACAACAGGGGCAGGGCCAACCAGCTCTTCAGGAAAACCAGAGAGCCTTAACCACGGAACTTTGCCTCTCTTGTTTCTGTGTTGCGTTCTCAACGTTGGAGCGGGTCAGGTTGAGTGGGCGCCCAATTTGCTCCCTCACTGGGGCCCGTTGAAGTTTCCCCCTTGCTTGGAATATGGCACCTTCTGGGACCCCTCAGTGGTCCCCGGGACCAAGCTTGATGGACGTCCCTTTGCAGGGCAGTAGGCTTGAAAGTGACCCAATTTCCCACATCGATAACACTCTCTTCCAGTCACACTAGGAATTCTCCTGTTGGGCACGAAGTCGGTCGCTAGAGGTGGAGCGTTGGCTCTATGGTCTGGCCCATAAGCTTGGGGTTCAGCCATTCTTGCTACAACCTGACATAAGGTGGCTTGATTCTCCTGCAGCTCCTTTATGGTCTGATATAGCTCGCGTTGAGTTTGAGCTAACTGAGCGAGGTCTTGTTTGACCCCCATATCAACGGAGTGGTGAGCAGCATCCTGTCTCTTCACGCTCACTTCTGACTCACTGGTAGTTCCAGTGTCTTCCTCATCTGAAAAGTAACAATGAGCTGGCACAGGGCAAAAATGCACTTTATCTCTTTTGGAAGTGGAGCCTTCAGAACATGAGGGCTGTGCGTTCTTTTGCTCTATTAGAGCCTCCTCCGCCCGAATTTCTCTCAATAGTCCTGGATAGGTGGGGATATAATTAGGACCTTTCAGAAGGATCTTGAGGACAATGGGATGATTAGGTCGAGCACCCTGCAGGATTTGATCTAATCGAGTCTTGTTAACTGCCAGAGGATCTACTCCTTTCTTCTGCACGACTTGTCGTAGCACCTTGTCTACTCGAGCCGCATAATCTGATAGCTTCTCTCCTCTCTTCTGGTGAGTGTTCTCCAGCTTGTATATTAAATCGGAGAGTTTTTCCACCCTTTCAAAGGCAGCACGTAAGGCATCCATGTAGTCTGCGGCAGTGCAGTCCTGCTTGCCTAACCTTAAGTTGCAGATGATCTCTGCAGCTGGTCCCCTCAGGCTTTCAACTATTCTCTGTTTCTTTTGCACTTCAGGAACATCCCACTCCTCCAGTGCCTGAGAAGCTTGCTCCACCCAAGTCTCAAAGTCTTCTTCCCCTGACGGGACGGGAACCTTCCCTGAATAGAACCGTAGTTTACGATATCCATAATGAGGGAACTGTGTTGTATTTCTTGCAGAGTTTTCAGCCAGTTTCCTTATGTCCATGAAGAAAGAGGCTGGTAAGCTATTTGAGACCGACACAGAGGAGTCATTCACTTCCATTACATCAGACATGGTCTCACTGGACCCTTCCGAAGGGCTGGCTGACACCTTTAGTGGGAGTATCTGTACTCTGGTTTCAGGAGTAAGTAGAGCGTTGTCTCCCGGGAAACAATCAGGAATTCCCTTCTTCCATTCTAACAGTGCATAGGTATGAGAGTTTTCTGAGTCCCTCTTCATATCTATCACAAACACCTTCTGCTTAGGTGCTAACAAGGTCACTGCTTGGTGTACCTGATCCTCGGTCCAACTGCCATCGAAGGAACAAGAATCGCTGTGATAGCACATATATGTATATTATATAGGGGCTACATCAGCTACTGCCAGAAAGGTGGAACTATTTAAGTTGCTATATCCACCTGTGGTGGCTAGTGTTAGTGACGGGCAGGTTTCTTTACAGACGCTTGCTTCGTCACTGCATGCATCCCTGAATGTCATTAATACATTCATCCAGGATTTGCAGAACAGGACCGTGGCCCTGGAGAGGCATGGGTGTCCAGGTTGCGGCTAGTGTTTCCCCGGTGCTTCCAGGCACCTCTGGTATGCAGGCTCCAATAGACCCAGGTATGGCTAGTTCTCCGCCTAATGTTACCCCGGCCCATTTTGTCCCCGCTAGTTTAAAAAAGGATATCTTGGACGGCAAGGATGTCAATTTAGCATCGCTTCTGATAGCGGCCCATGATGTAGCGGACAACAAGTCCTACGCTTGCGGGGAAGTCTCTGTGATTCTGAAATCCAGGGATCCTAGACTGAACCGTAAGCTTTCGATACCCGGGTTCGTGCTAGCGTTTGGAATTTATCGGGATGTCCTTTGTACGGTTAGTCCGCACAGGAGGGAGGAGCTGGATTCCTACCTGCATTTAGTGGTGGATTTGGGGTACAAGTATGGGGGCTATGCCTTCTACGATTACCATCGGGCTGTTTCTGCTAAAGCAGCGGCTGCCTTAGCCCTGTTCCAGTTTGTTACCAATTGGGGGAGGATTGACACGGAACTTTTCTGCAGGCTTTTTGCCGGACTCAAGTCTCCGGTCTGTGCACTGTGTCAATCCTCAGCCCATACAGCCAATTGGTGCCCCCTGCCCGGGTCTCTGCCCGGGTCCTTTTTAGTGGAGTGTTTTTCTCAAGGATTCCATACTGGATTCATTACCTTGCCGCAAACCACCTATGAGTGAGGTAATTTGAGGTAGGCCTTGGCCGATCCCGATAAGGTCGGTTTGTTGTTGGGCAAGGAGGTGGAGAAGGGTTTCGTCATCGGGCCTTTCATAGAATCACCTTTCGCCACGTGGAGAGTTAGCCCCATAGGGCTGGTATGTGAGAAGTTCAGCAATAAATTCAGGTTGATTTACGATTTGTTTGCCCCTCATTCTTTACATGTGCCCAGTTTGAAGTATGCTTCTGTCGATCAAGCCATTCAGTTCATCTCACAGGCGGGTAAGTATGGTTGTCGAAGGCCGACATTTCTGACGCATTTAAATTGTTGCCGATTGAACAATCTTTATGGCAGTGGCATGGTGTCAAGTGGAGGGAGTTGTACTATTTTGCCACGAACCTGACTTTCGGGTCCAAGAGTAGTCCGTGGTTGTTCGATACCTTTGCATAAGCTTTGCATTGGATTTTGGAACATCATGCTCACTGCCAGAAAGTATTACATTATTTAGATGATTTCTTACTTATCGAATCCCCGTCTGTGGTGCCTCACGACCTGGATAAGTTGCTGCAGGTTTTTGAGGTACTCAATGTCCCGGTAGCCGCTCAGAAGGTGGAGGGGCCAACAAGGGTTATGTCAGGGATACCGGCACAGGTGACCCCACACAGACAGACCAAACACGTGTGACCACACGGACAAGGCAAGTATGTTACACGGACCAGGCAAGGATGTTAGATATGTATAGTTTGTTTAATATACACCTTAGACTAATAGCAACAACCAACAACAAGGCTCAGGACAGCAAACAAAAGACACATGAAACAGGACTTCAAACAGGGTTCAGGACTCACAGGTAACAAGGTTCAAAACAGGATTCAGGGGGCGTGGCCAAGCAATGGAGCAGTAGAGTCGCGTGTGTGCTGAGCTCTGCTCCCGACCATACCCATTACAGCTGATTACTAATAGCCACGAACCTAAATCCCCATGTTCGGTGACAGGAGATCAACCCGGTCACAACAGAAGGACTCCCGGCTGACGATACCCGGATACTTCGCCCCGGCGGCTCCGAGACCCTCAGCGGCAGCTCCCAGACGCACTGAATCTGGCGGCCATCTTGCCTCCCGCATGGCGGGACCTTCCAGATCAGGTCAGTCCCTACCCGCTACGAGACCCTCTTCCCCCCGGCCCGCCGCGGATGGTAGTCCCCAGATACGGCCACCGGTGGGGTTAGATGACGGCTCACAGCCCGCGATGCCCGCTCCTCCGTCGCCGCTGCTGCTGGCCTTGGTGATCGGGGAGGACCTTAGGGCCCTGCTGCAATCCTTAGTGTCGGGTCCCGGTCCGAGCGCATCAGGTTCCGGTCCGAGTGGCTCCATGTCGGGTTCCGGTCCGACGGACGAACGGTGTCCCAGTTCAAACCACTGTGCGGGGACGCACACGGAGGGGACATCCCGGCAGCACCGCTAGGCCGCGCAGGCGCAGACGCCCTGTGACCCGGCGGGATCCGCCCCGCACGTGATGACGTCACTGCACTGGCGTGCGCGAGTGACGTCATCACGTCAGCGCACGCGCAGTGTACGCCCTCAGCCTATTTAAAGCCCCACAGGACTGAGAATCATTGCTGAGTGATTATCAGCCAGCACCAGTCGTCTAGTGATCTTGCTCCTGTTTAAACCTGTGATCTGGCTTCCTCCCTGACGCTCCCTCTGGATAACCCTTCTGTACCTTG
>NW_017307389.1:291093-292090 GCF_000935625.1 Nanorana parkeri
GGGGGAAATGGGTGTGGTTACGGGGGCGTGGCCACTAAAGGGTGTGGCCACTGAGGGGCGCTGTAAAGCTTTCTCGCACAGGGCGCCTAAAGGCCTAAGGCCGGCCCTGTCTGCTGCCTATACCTGGCATCCGGATCCGTCACCCGTGCACCCCTTGCCTGACACAAACTGTCTTCAACCCCACTGCTCATCAGACAGGGTTGCAAGGGAGGTCCTCCTCATCATCTCGGGCCCACACCGCGGACCTAACACAATCACTCAGCCATACTCGTGGGCCCGAAAGGAGGCCTCCATGGAGGAACTCTGTAAGCAAATGGACGCCCTTGCACAGTCGGTACAGGGACTCCAGGAGGGCTATTTCCAGCTAGAAGGCCGGATGGAATCACTGACTCAGGCTGCCCCAGCAGCACCAACCCCGTCCGCAGTCGCTCCAGCCGAGGCAGCTCCAGTACCACCTGCAGCAGCCGCCATGGCTCCGGCTCCAGAACCCCGTGTGCCGGCACCAGAAAAAAATTTCGCCGATCGGAGCAAGTTTCGTGCGTTTCGGAACGCATGCCAGCTCTATTTTTTACTTCAACCCCGCACCTTTGTTACAGAGCAAACCAAGGTGAGAGTTATCATCGCCCTCCTGCAGAACGAACCACAGGCCTGGGCCCATCGCCTCCTGGAACTGTCTGATCCTCTTCTGGATTCATCCAAAGGGTTCATGGATGCCATGTCCTTACTGTATGACGACCCTCATCGGTCCTCTTCCGCCGAGACCATTCTGGTCTCGCTTCGCCAAGGTCGCCGGCCAGTGGAGGATTATGTGGCAGAATTTAAGAGGTGGGGTTCAGACACGGATTGGAACCAGGCAGCACTACGCCACCAGTTTCGCCTAGGGCTATCAGAGACCCTGAAGGATGAATTGGCTCGGGTTGGAGTGCCCGAGGTTCTTGATGAACTCATCATGCTTTCCATCCGAATTGACAGACGATTGAGGGAACGAAGGACCGAG